>NW_028263379.1:1487500-1787500 GCF_051168715.1 Poecilia mexicana | reverse complement strand
AGTTATTGTTGATATTGTTGTTAATGTTTTTGTTTATAACATCTGCAAAGAAAGCCTCTCTTGCATGTTATAGTGAGTGATAGTTATGTTGTCTTTCTTTATAGATTTCATAATAAAGGTGAAGATGAGTTTTACGCCATTTTGTTCAGCCCTATGGCAGAGTTGTCTTGCAGATTGAACTGTTTGTGCATTTCTCCATGGAGATTTAATCCTACCAGACACAACCTTCACTTTAATGGGGGCAATGTAATCAATGATATCTGAAAGTTTGCACTGAAAATCATCTACCAACTTATCTACGTCATTACAGCTTAAGGGCGAGGAAGAAAAGTAGATTTGATTAAATGTTTCTGCTGTTTTCTGTGAAAGAACATTTTGTGACAGTAGCTGTTTGTCCAAGAGGGTTAATGGATAAAGAACTTTCAAGGATAACAGCGAAGTGATCCGACAGGGCTACATCCGTTACAGAGACATTGGAAATATTCACACCCTCACTGATAACCAGATCCAGTGTGTGTCCATGAGTGTGTGTTGCTTGTTTGACATGTTGTGTTAGAACAAAACTCTCTAATATATTAAGGAGCTTTTTTGCCCCTCTGTCTTCAGGTTGTCAACATGAATGTTGAAATCACCAACAATTATTAAACAATCGTAATCAATGCATATGAGAGATAGAAGCTCATTCAAGTCTGTAAAGAAATTTCCACATATGTTGGAGTTTTGTATAAAGTTAGTATCAAAGTTCGTTTGTGGCCTTTTACCTCAATTCCAAGATACTCAAAAGACATAAAATTACCCAAAGAGATTTTACTACAGTTTATGGTATTCTTAAATATTGAAGCCACGCCTCCTCCTTTTTTGTGTTTTCTATTCTCACTTAAAAAATTGTATGTAGGAGGCGCTGATTCAATTAGTACGATTGGTTCATTATTGTCATTCAGCCATGTTTCTGTCAGAAATAAAACATCAATATTATGCTCAGTGATGAAATCATTAATTAATAGAGCTTTAGCACAGAGAGATCTGGTGTTTAAAAGAGCCAGTTTGACTTGGAGGCTGAAAGTTCTTTAAATGTGACTCAACGTTTCTCTGTGCAATCATCATAAGTAATCACAGGATGGAGTGAGGTGTGAGTATTTAGATCAGTGTTTTGTCGGGGGAAGGTCTTAGCGCTGTCAATCACACTTGTTCCAGGAAAACCATTGAGTCTCCATCAACAGTGGCTATGCTAATTAGCCTGAGTTTTCACAGTATTTGTTTTGGTGAACCAACTCTAGCGTAGCAGACAGCAAGGGGACGGGGTGTGAATAGCATCTACACAAGGTTTATTGACAGCACTAAGACCCTCCTCCTGGCTTTGATTGGATGTTTCCGACTGGGGGTCATGCATCTCTGCAGATGTCAGTAGGA
The DNA here is from genome assembly GCF_051168715.1 of Poecilia mexicana. NCBI lineage: Eukaryota > Metazoa > Chordata > Actinopteri > Cyprinodontiformes > Poeciliidae > Poecilia > Poecilia mexicana. The sequence goes on along the minus strand of NW_028263379.1, from coordinate 1,786,090 downwards.
GTCAGATTATCTGTTTTGTTTTATGTTGTCACTACATAGTGATAGTTTAAACAAACATGTAAAAAAACATTTTATTAAAGGTTACATTCTGCAGTGGTAAAAGTCTCATAATGAATTCTTGAAACAATGTCGTGTGATTGTCTATCTGCAGTCTACCATTCAAACAACACTTAACTGCACATTTTAAAAAACCCGACCACAGCTACCGCACAGCCGCTGAAGCCAAAGAAGTGAGTCCATACTCCTGACAAGAGAGGCTGGTGTACGGCCAAGGATGAGCCTGACAGGGAGAAAAGAACAGAGCCATGGAGGAAAAAATGGAAAACGTGTAGTGTTGCTGATAAGGGGAGATGATTGTGATTTCAGAGGGAGGGGCGCAGGGAGTTAGTGTGTTCATCAAGAAGAAGAATGTGAGATGCAATGTGTAAAGAGAGAGCAGCAGCTAACATAGGAGGAGTGGGAAGACAAATTGTAAAAAATGAAAATGAAACATGAACATGCAGTGTTTATTGAATTTACACAATCTCAGTATAATGCCTGGATAATAACTTACTATCATATGCAGGGAAAAAATATTGTAATTACAGTCTCCAACTGTAACAGTTATTAGAGAAGTTCTCCATCTTCATTATTAGACAGGAAATGTTGCTGCTACCTGAGTTAATGCAGTTATGCTGCTTAGTTTGAGAGAGTGGGAGATGTCAAGTGACAGATGTAATTTCCTAGCAACAAAATGATCATATTAAAACATTTAAAATCCACAGCTACAAAACTAATCCTGATGATTGGCTGCTGGCTGCAGCGGTAAGAACACACACCTTCATTTCCAAGGTTTCACATACCAGCATAAAGAAATCAAACAATGATGAAAAATTAAATATCTGAATAACACCAGGTGTTACAGTTCATTAAATATAATCACTGATCAACAGCAGCAAACAACATCCTACCTCTATGTCATTAATCTGACAGGCAAATGTTGCAGAAATAAATCCACTGTTTGCTCTTGTATCATGCAGAAACACTTTAATCTGCAGCATCTTAAAGCAACCACCTCCTGTTTGATCTTAGAAACAGCATTTTTGCCCAGCCTGGTTCAGTTAGTTGGTTTGTAGATAATGATTTACTCACCACTGCTTTCAGGCCTCTGCCAGCTTTTTAATTAGCTTTCTTTATTTTGTCATCAAAGGGAGTTTCTGTGCATCATATTCAGAAGATCCAATATCATTTTAATATGGGGTATGGGTACAACACACTTTGACCTCGGAGACCAAGGCCTGCTGGAGTGGCGGGCTGTCACACTCAATCGATTAGATTCAATTAGAACATGTGTTGTTTGTCAGAGTAATAGTGAATTTTTCAATCATTGTCTGTAATATTTTACAGTCATATTCAATAACTAAGAATTTCATTGGAAAGTTTATTTTTTCAGTAACTCGACTCACAAAGTAAAACCTTGAATAGAGCATTTTAATTCTGCCTGCCTGTAGTGTGTAAATAAAACAAACATTAGAATAAAAAATATATCAGTCAATAATAATATGAGTGTTATGATATGCATGTGTTTGAGTCGTTAGTTTGTGTTTCTGTTTTGATCATTTCTCATTTAGTTTTCTTCTCAGATCCAGCTGTCGTTCATTTCTCCTTGTGTTTACTTCTTGATTATTATTATTTGGTTATTAGAGTTGGGTTGCTGTTTTCCTGTTTATGTTAGCTTATTTTTTTCCCCCTTTTATCTTCAGTTTCCCTGATTCTCTCCCTGGTTTCTGTTAGTTGTTTTCAGTTTGGTCATTAAAGCTCCTTCTCCTTTAAAGATCCTCCTGAGCTCCTGCCATGTTTAATGAAGAAGCAGCAGCAGCTCCTCCTGGCTCTGTTTATGACAGGAGTTTAAGAATGTTTGATATTTTTTCACTAAATCCGCTTCAGTTACCAGATCAGCCTTTACCTTTCTTTAACACAGTATACTTTGTCAATATAAATAATGTTTATAGTACATGGACACTTTGAGATGAAGCTTTAATGACAGCTGCAGCTATATGAACTACATGTACTCATCTTTTCATCTCATTTATTTTACAACAGTAAAATATATTGTTAGCTTATGTCGAGTTGTGTTATTGTCTGAAGCCACTGCAGAAGCCAGTGCTACCATTAGCCTTTACCTTTCTTTAATTGGTTGGTTTTTCTCAATCCCTCAGTCAGTCACAACAGACACCTGCTCACACTGAGCCAGGTTTAGGTTTAGGTTTAGGTTTAGGTTCAGGTTTAGGTTCAGGTTGAGGTTGAGGTTCAGGTTCAGGTTCAGGTTCTGCTGGTGGTTTCTTCATATTAAGGGGGAGTCTACTTTTACACCTCTGCCACATGCATGCTCAGAATGAGAAATTTCTACAAAGTTATTGACTCAGTGCACCACTAAATTTTTGTTCAGGAGGAGGAAATGCTGCAAAGTTAGTGACTTGATGAAGTCAGCTAAATTAACTTTTTACCAGGTGGCATTATTAATGTCACTGCATTGTTTTATATCTGGGTCCAAATTGGAATGTATCAACTTTGAGTTAGTTCCAAAGGTCCAAAGTAGTTTGAATGGAGTTAGAAGTTTACAATGAACATATTTCATAGCCACATAGTGAAGGACCAGTAAGGAGCTGTGTTTCCATTGACCATGTGTGCAATTTGACATTTCAAATATAAATTTGCTTAATGGAAATATGACAAGTTTGAAAAAAAGAAGAAAAAGCTCTTGTTTTGGATAAAAAACGTTTTGGAGATAGAATGAGGTGGTTTCTTGGCCTTTTGAAATTGGTTTGTTTTGTTAAGTTGCAATGGAAGCACTTTTTCATCACGAGTCACATGATCAACAGCTGGACGTTGCCACTGGCACAAACCATGAAGAAGAAGACAGGAAGCATAGTAGGAGGAAAATTGAATAGCATGTTTTATTACATGAAAAATCTCATTCACATGTTATTTCAATTGTGTTTCTTATCTAATGGAAACTGGTTTTTCAACATTAGCAGAATGTTGACAAAGTTTTGCTCATATGTATAACATACACACAGTTAGAGTCCAGCTGACTGAAAACATTTGTAGATCCTTAGACTATCAAAAATAAGACTCTCTTAACTGTCAGCCCCAAAACACTTACATCTACCTCAATGGGTCCTGAGGACGCTGGTGTCATCATGACAGCTAAGAGGTTTTAAATAAAATCCACCTTCACATTAAAAGTTTGGTTTGAGACAATGATTTCTAATACTTAAAGGTTTAGCTCACAAATTAATTCGATCTGACGTCAAACTGAAAAAAGACGAAACCAAAAGAAATACCAGGCCATTTCAACATCTCTGACCTTCGGCTGCAGGCCGGAGCAGAACCTTAACGTCTTCTGCTCCCACAATCTGAGGGTTTAGAGACGCCATCTGTGAGGATAAGAGACTGTTCTGGCAAGAACTGGAATGCAAATGATGACATTTTAAATATTATCCGAGGGAAGGATAAAACAGACGAAATGCCATATTTGACACATTTGTATCCACCACATCTCAGAGTGAAAAACGTCTTTTGACAGTTTTAGTTTTGATTTCTTCACTTAGACAAATGGCTGAAAATGTTTTTTCTTCTATTAATTGTTGAGAGAATTAGTTTAAAAGTATTTTGTTTCAGATTTAGTTTTGGTAAACTTCATGGTTTTCTCCTCCGGGTGTATTACCTGTGTTGAAGCTGACAAATTAAACCCAAAGATACAGGCGTTTGCTGCTTGAAAAACTCATCATTTAAGAAACCCGTCGAAGATCCTCTATTGTCATAAGGATGTCTTGCAGTTAGTGACTTATTTGTAGATGCTGCATAAAAGTTAATCTGTAAGACACACCTAGTGTTACAGGGAGGGAACAGGGGTGTACTAATTTTTGCTCACAATTGTTGAGACATTATTGGCTGTGTGTTCAATTATTTTGAAGTGAAAGTAAATTTACAGTTATTCAGGCTGTACAGTGTCTACTTTACATCATATCAAACATGTCATCAGCGTTGTCCCACACAGAGACGATAAAATATTTACAAACAATCTGAAGGGTTTTCTCATTTTTGTGAGATCCGGTATGTTACATCCTCCTGGCAGGTATGAACTGGTCCAATGTTAACGTGAAACTTCCCAAGCCAGGCAACTCAATTTTCTACATGCAGAAATTGAGTAGAAAGAGACACAAGGAGTGAAATGGCTACAATATAAAAGCTGTCAAAGAAACAGGTCAACTTCCAACCAGGCCAATGTGGAGAATTATCCGTTCTCCATGCTGAGTTCTTGATGTATGAGGTTAACGAAGAGTCAGTGAGTTGACTTCATGAATTCCATTTATTAATACCAAAATACACCTGATCCATTCTGACATGCCACCTTTAAGAGCTTGGTGATTCTCTGAATTCGGTGCCTTTTGTGTCCTACAGGTTTATCTCAAAGATTTTCATATAATGCAAACAATTTTTTTTTGTTGAGAAAATCAAGAAATATAAATATCCATGTGTCTTGGTAATGTAACAAGCAAATATATTTTAAAAATCATGTTTTAAAAAATTTTATGGGTTGCTGAAGTGTAGAGGTCAGCCAAATGAGCATGTCCCCACTGACCAATGTTCATCTTTCAATGAACATAAAACAAATAAAAATAGCCAATAACTGCAAATTATTTGTACCATTATAAAAAAAAACTGGTATACTTTAACCTAAATAAAAGAAATATGAAAAAAATACATGAATTATATATAAAATAGCACTTTTTAATCCTGTCCCTCAAGTTTTGTTCAATCCCGTAACAGCAAACTAATTCCTCCTTTTTATAAATAATGGTTCAGTCCAATTTCCTCAGCACCCTGGAAGTGACATCACTGAAGTCTCTTCCTTCTCATACTGTAAAGAGATTTAAGTGTTAGGAAAGTTTTTTACCTATATCTGGTTATTTGTTACCCAAATATCGTCATCGTCAAGCTCAACCTTTCAACCCTGTTACACATAAATGATATTCATTGTTGTTTGGGAAAAAGTAAAGAATGGTCTTTGAAAAGTATATTCATTTCTTGTTTTCATCATATCATATGTTGCTCCATACTGTAGCTGATGTGGACTTATAGCAACTTTTAGTGAAAATCTTCAACCCCATAATGTTCAACCCGTTACAAAAATGGTGGTTTTGTTATGGGGTTGAACGTTGGACTGTTGTTAAGCCAGCCAGAGTGTTCAACCCCGTTACTTTTACAATGGGTTCAACCCCATAACGCGATACATTGTTGTAATCTTTTTATAATAACAGCAAATATTAGACTAATATTTATTGGGCTTTATGCAACCTGTTTGTCACGAGAGGACTCAAATTTGGGTCCTCTGCGCTTGCCGCAACAAGATCGATTGAAAAAACATGCTATACATTTATCAATATAGGCATATTGCATATCCACAGATCGGGAAAAAGCTCTTCTAAATGATACAAACAATATTTTCTACATCAACAACACCCAGCCTGAACACGAAGTAGCTTGATAAAACGAAACGTAATTAGATGCTAACGAGGCTAACGAGGCATACGCGGTAAAAAATGCAACAGTGAAAGAGCGACTATTCCCAAAGCCCACAAACTATCAATCAGAGTAAAGCCGAAGCTCTGCCGTTTCCAACAATACCAGAGTCACCACGCTACGTGCAAAACTCACTGAACCAGCAGCTGAAGAAGAAAAAAAGAAATCGCTAATTTCACGAAGCGAAAAGCATAAATTCAGTCCTACCTTTGCTGTTTCGTGGTCATAATCCTTATTAGACTAAATATTTCCACTTGGTTCGATAATCCATTTTCCCTAAGTCCATCTCATACTGTTTTCGGCTCTGCCCAGAGCCTCTTCCGCCTCCTGGGCTTCCATATAAAAATGTAGAGGCGAACTCCGTCAATGCACGTCACATGCGTTTCCCGTCCTCTAATTGGTGAATGACTTTAGTTTCCGTATTAATGTCAACGCCCTCGGATTCTATTGGCTCTGACGGTTCGAAAGACGTGTCAATCATCAAAATTGGCCAATGGGATCCCGAGAAACCGCCCCGCGTAAGTTTGAATATCTGTATTGAGAACTGCATGGTTTTACGCGCAGAGCGCAGAGCGCAGACTAGAGACTCCAGGAGGAAATTTTTTTTCAAAGGAACCCCCAAAAACAATTGTTATTAGATGTAATTACTTATCTATGACAAGTAATCATTTATTCTATAAGAATAAATAATTGAAACAGAACCTACAGAAAAAAAACTGAGAAAGTTCAAATGGCACAAATTGTGCCAAAATGGCTAATTTGGAAGGTCCGCCTAGATTTTTATCAAGTAGTACCTCTCTAAAACTCATGTGATGCACTTTCTTTCCATGAAACTTGGCACAGTAAAAGGTCAGATTGTGTACTGTTGTTTACTACATCCAAAACATGTAGTAAACATGCTTTGAAAGGAATCTTCATATATTGAACTGGTTTTTTTTTTGGCGGAAATAGATATTTTGCTTAATTTCTGCTGTGTATCATATTAATTCACTTTCCTCAGTAACAGGCAGGGTGGGTTTTAGAGCTGTAACATATTCTCTAGAGTCTTGCCTTTATTTTGATACCAAAACAATTAAAATAAACTCTGTAGTTCTTGAGATACATTCAATTCATTTTGGGCATGTATTTTCAACCATATTTCTCAAAAAGAGGCCTAGAGATGAAGAGGAAGAATGATTCAAAAACATAAAAAAAGTCTGATTTAATGTTTATTTTTAAGTGTATTTTCATGATTTATGAGAAACGCTTTTACATAAAGTTGCCATATTCTACTTATCAGTCTAATTATTATGATGCAGAAACAAATAAAATATACTTACAATTAATTATTTTAATCAAAGGACAGGCGATCTCAAAGGAACTTGAAGAATTTGTTTAATTATGTTATACAGTTATACTCATAGAGGAATCAAATTGTCCTGTTACGGGGTTGAATTTGAAGCAACCTAAGCAGCAAAGAAATTCGTATTAATGTTTGAGATTTCATGCATAAGGTGGGGAGACATATTTTCTTGGAGGTTCAAAGAGTCCTTCAATAGATGCAGTGTTCAAAAACACAATTTTTTGTGGTATATTTTTAAGTAACCAAAGACCCGAAAAGGCACCGAATTCAGAGAATCATCCAGTTAGCAGGACAAAATGGCAGCCAAGAACAGTTTGTGATCTGCTTTGTTAGTCACTATCTAAGCTACGCCCTAAAGAGGGCGTTCCCTAGTCTGTCATCTCCTCTAACCATAGCTCTCATTTGCATTTAACATGTCATTTCCTTTAGGATTAGCTTAGCAACTAGCTAACAGAGATAGAAGGGAAACAGAATTATTTATTGTCAACACCAACCACCAGAAGGGAAACCATCAGCGTGTGAACAGAGCTGTCACACTGCTGTGTTTTTTGGTTAACCAAAAACATCAAGTTCACTTCAGTGTTAATTAGACCTCTTCTGTGAGCATCACGATTAACCTGATCTACTATCCCCACTCCTCCTCCTACCAACTACATCAGCAACAACGCAGCTCCACCTTTGTCCAACATTTCAATTCTTATCTGACTTATCATTTAATTCTTGTCTAAACTGGGTAAACAGAGGTATATTGAGACACTTTATACCCTCCTTTTTGTTTATAATGTTTGACAAGAGTCATTTGGAGAGATCAATAATTCTACCTTAAACAGTCATCTTGCTAAATGGGATGATCCCTGAACTGACTATTGATTCGCATTGTTCCATCTCATGAAAGAAGAACAGAAAGAGAGAGAGGGAGATGCTGCCAGTAACTATTGTGTGTCATGCTCTACTGTTCTCACCAGCATCACCACAGACCTTGAGGGGAAAATATTCTTCAAATGTATTCATCTCTCACTTAGGTTCTATCATCTTCAATCATGAGCCAATGGCTTTGATTCTGTTATCTGCTACAAATTACTTTCTAACTGCAGTGATTTACTGACCCTTCCACATGCTGCAGGAATTTGTACTCAAGACCCTTTACTTTGATTCTCCTAAATAAAATTCAGACCAGCCACTGTCTTCGGAAATCATCTAATAAGGAAACAGAGTCCACCTGTTTGTAGCAAAGTTAGAAAACCGTAGAGAACAAGATCATCATGAAGATCGAGAATCTAACCAAAATAGCTGTTCATTTCCAACTAACTTCCTACCTATAATACTGGTTATCATTTAAAAATAAATAGGGAAGTTCGCTTTATCTCTACACAGATATTTAGGAAAAGTTTATAACAAATAAATTCTCCACAGACTTGCTCCCCAAATTATTTTCTACATGTTGAACCAAGCTGACCCCGTCCTGCACATTGTCGCAGCATGAAGGTTTACGTTGGACCTCTGAATTTTTGTAACTTGGTGCAGATCGACACGCCACCGTTCACATGAACTGGTGATTTGGAAGGAGCTCTTGCAGAGCAGGACTTAGCATTTAGAGGGAACAAGAAAAGACAAATTCTTTAAAGGCTAAATATTTGATAGACCTGGAGAAAAAACAATTAGATGCTGCAAAGCATTTGCAAGTTGAGTACAGAAGCAGAAATTTGCCCCCAAAATACTTAAAGATGTAACTGTAGCAAATATGGTTTATAGAAAAATATTAACCAATATTCAGATTACAAATCTCTGCCAACATCATTCAGATTAAAAATCTGAGGAACTCTATATCGTAATGATTTACTGTGTTCCTGTGTGCGTGTGCGTGTGTGTGTGTGGGTGTGTGTGTGTGTGTGTGTGTGTGTGTGTGTGCGTGTGTGTGTGTGTGTGTTGGTAACTTGCAATTATTTAATTATTCAACATTATAGTTTAATTTGTGAGCCTAAATGCTCAGCAGATTTTGATAAATATAAATTATTAGTGGATAATGTCATTATTAGCAATCTAATCTAAGATGCATTAAACTCTTAAAATGACACTAATGCTTCCATAACAAACCTGGAATTCATTTTCCTTCTTTATTGATCAATGTAAGAAGAAATGTAACTTCCTTCTGCAGGGGGCAGTGTTGTACCACAGGTAAAGCTTCAGCTATTGTCAGCATTTAAAAAAAACAACAGAGAATGGTATTGAACACACACTCACACATGTCACACACACACGCACACACACACACACACCCACACACACACACTTCTCAATAAGCAATCAGAAACAGTAGGATCAATAAGTTAACACCATGAAATAACAACAAAGACTCACATTAGAGAAACACAAAGTCAGGATCAGATTGCAGACCCATCCTCAAACTGGATCTATTCACTAAAACACAAACACATGCCAGTAGTTTTTTAACTTATGCAAAAACAATGTTTCACTCCTTCTCTCTGATGCACCCACATACTTGCATACACGAAAAGAAACACACACACACACACACACACACACACCCACCTACAGACACACCCACACACACCTACAGACACACACACACACACACACACACACGTGAGAAGAGGAGCAGCAACTGCTCTTTGGCCTAATAGCATCAGGGATGACTGATATCCCTGGTGCTTGTAGATGACACATACTTGGGCTGTAGTTGCTACGGAAACCCCAGAGGCATCTGAGTCACCATGGTTAACGTTACTCATTAACCCTTTGGGCTGATTGCTGTCAGCTGATTGGTTAGCTTGGAGACAGGAAGGTGCGGGTGGATGAGGTCAGACCTGTGTGCATGCTGGGAGGAACAGAGCTGTGTTTCTTCCTGACCTTACACACATCATTCCTCCAGAAACACATGTGTGTGAATATTGTTGGTAACACTTTATTTGAAGGGGGTTGAATTAGACTGTCATGACACTTTCATAAACATGACATAACACCTGTCATGAACATCAATAAGTCTTCATGAACATTCGGTAAATAATGACACTTTTAATACAAAGTTGACATTATTCAAAATGTCTTCGTTATGACAACTTGACATTAACCAAGAAATCATGATCTAACATAAATTTGTCATAATAGTAGTCATAATGATTTAATTATTACACTAGCAAAAGCTTTAACAGAACAATGATTAATATTTCCACTACCTGAAATAAAGCAAAACAAGTAGGACAAGCAATAAAGATTTCACTAAGCTTTATTACACGGTCAAATGATTTAGTAACGTTAAATTTTCTTGGGGAAATTGTAAAACAATTTCTTTTACATCAACTAAAGTGGAACAAGTAGCACCAGTTATGAATATGTCATTAAGTGTTATTACAGTGTCATTAATATTAACTTTTACCTCAAGTAAATTGAAACTAGTAGCAACAATTATAAAGATGTAATTTAGTTTTATTACAGTGTCAAATGCTATGCTAACAGAGTTAGCATAGCATTTACCTCAGTCTTACCTCAAATGTAGTGAAACACACTGGACTACTTATAACTACCATCATAGCTGTAGAACAAACCCTTTGTACATTAGAATAAAACAAAAGATAACTTGTTCTAAGATAACAGAGGGTTTAACGTCTGGTCAGTATATTGTTACTCTGAAATGCTGATTGAAAAACTAAAACAGAATTACTTATTCTTTAACTTAAGAAAATAGGTTCTTTCAACAGTAAAATTTTTTGCTTTATGTCAGCCATCTCCTTCGTAATAGTCTTCCTGTAATGCTCTGAAAACAGGAGATCTTCTTCTTGTCTTCATTTCCTGGAAGCAGCTCTTTGAAGGTGTCCAGAAATGCTCAGAAATTTCAGCTGTTCTTGCAATAGTTAATCATGGTGAAAGCCTTTTCATGAATTCAAACTTGGTGAATCTCTTCTGGACATTCTCATAGTCGGTGATGACTCAATTCATTGTGGTCACTTAAAAAAAGAACAAAAACAAAAAACAATGTCATCATATTCCAGCATTTATTTAAATACCATTTCAAAAATGTCCCTTGCTGCACACTGTCAGAATGGTAGACTGGCAGACAAATGCCTAGTTAACATGACTGGTTGTTATAAAGTGCAATACAATTATTTCTTAATACAAGTGGAATAATAACTGGAGCTGAACAAAATTATTCTGATCAAATATTTGTCTGGCAGAAGTTCAGACAGACTGCCACTGTTATTCGAATGCATCATTTAACATATAGTTTTAGGCACATGAATGCATCTTTTTACTTAATGAGCATTCTAAATTATTTCTAACCGGATACTCTAACTTAGGGTTGTTTGCAAGAAGCTTATTAATAAATAAATAGATTTAACATCAGTTTTAGTTGTCTAAAACGTAACTTAAATCAGCTGGTGAATGTTGATTCCTGCTCCCCATTCCCCACTTACCTGGCTGTCCCACCCCACTTCACATGGTGAAAATATTAACACAAAAACGACTTACCTAATTTTCTTGGGGAATATTTCATCTGCTTCTTTCTCTTTGGTGAAATAGGACCTTCTTCCTCTGGTGGCTGGTCCTTATGATCATCCTCCACACTCGTAGCATGTCTTCATTAGCCAACTTTGTCCTCCCCACCATGTGTCCTTAGGCTAGCCTGGGTCTTCATGTGGCTAAACTTGCCAAAGCAAAGAACACAAGCACTGTGTCACATCAGCCAAGTCGCTAAATAATGCACATAAAGGATAACTTTGACTAATATATTAGCTTTTAATTGCTAGATTAAAACTGGAGGGGGAAAAAACAATTTGCCTGTCTTTAAAATATATTTAATATTAAGGGCTAATGTTACAGTAACTGTGTTTAATAACTTTAGCTAACATTAACTTACAGCAAGGTAGGATTGGCAAGAATTGCTTATAGCTAACATTACAGAGAAAGAGAACATAGTCAATGTTATTTTCTCAAAGAAAATGTAAAGTTAATAAGACACATACCTCATATGTATTAGGTATCAAACTTCGGCTTCTTTTTAAACAGGAGGTCTGGCCGTTATAACCATAGACATAAATACGTAGACGCCTCATGGAGCGGGTCAGCCCGTTGCAGCGATACGTAATCGCGTCCGCGATATGGAATGTGGCATCTCTGCCAGTAAGCTAATACAAATGAATGGACCGAACTTCAGAAAATGCCATTCCACAAAGTATTTTTAGCTAATGTTCGTCATCGACCCACTCACATATAAACGTGAATATATTTGGAAATTAAACAATCACCAGACAACATTTATGACTTTTCATTATATTTTAATTGTAATTTCTGAATAAAGAAAATAAATGTGAACCTATAATACAATTGATTTTGATAAATCGTTTTTATATATACAGTAATCAACATTTAAGAACATATGTACACACACAGACGTCAATATATTAAATAATAAAATATATGTATATATAAAATATATATATTATTTATTTATTAGTTAACAAATAAAAAATATTTTATTATTCAAATAAATATATGAATAATATATAGGAAATTTTATATATATATATATATATATATATATATATATATATATATATATATATATATATATATATATATATATGACTGATTTATAAATCAGTCATTGTCAAACATTAAACTACATATTTTTCTTACTTTTTTCCAGCAAATTTACAGTATGTCCATTCTGCTATTGACAGCAAAGAGTGAAAATAATTCCAACAGAGTAAATTATTTTTTATTTCATTATATAAGCTACATTAATACTATAATACTTCAGATTGAGATATTTAAAAATACACAAAAAGTGAAAGAATAAAACATTTATTATACTGGGAACACTGGCCACAGGCTTCAGTCTGCTGGTCACACTGGGAGAACTCAATGACTTCAGAGACGTCCTGATTCACAGGCTAAAGCCAAGGATAAAAGAGAAATTATCCAAAAGTGAAATAGAAAATACATACATGTTTCTTTCACATTCAGAAAAAAAGACATTTTCAGCATGTTGGGCTCTGACTCGTAGCATCTTTATAGCTAAATACCGACATGGTGAAGCTGAGCTGGAAACAGACTGAAGAACAGCAGCTCCAGCTCTGATCCTGACTGATCTTTCCTCACTAAAGATCAGGGATGCTCTTCATTAGATTCAGGAGAGGACATTTCAACAGCAGACAGGGACACGGTGTTGTCTTGTGCTGCCACATTGCCAATCTCACTGGGTGTAACCCCACATCGAACCATCAGCCGGCGGAAGATGGCCTGGAACTGGCATGCTGATGGGTTGTTATTCCAGCCACCTTGAATGGAATACAGGGATACAATACATGTGTTAATCATACGACATAACATATGAACACATTCATGAAGTATATTTTATGAAGTTATTCTAACTGAAAGGACATCAACAGTACCTGACGCTCTGATGGAATTAAACAGGAGCTCCAAGTGATCTTGGCTGAACCTGTATGTGAGGACATACCGCTGCACTTGGAGCAGTTCAGGAATCATCAGCAGCAACGTGTCAATGTTGATGACAAATCCAATGACAGAGAGGTACCTGCAAAAGAAAAATGTTTTATTGCTCTGAACATCGCTAAACAGGACACCTCAAAAAAGCACCACAGAAAAGCATAGTGATGCTGCTTCAAAGCGCTAAACGGTATTTTCAGAAACCACCAATATGAACTTGAACCAGAACACATACAATACATACCTTTTTCACACTTACCTATAGTTAATTTTTTAAATAATGTACTTACCATTTAAAAGCATTAGGGACCTGTAACACACTGAAGAAAAGACGATTCCAACAGAAACAAAACTGCAGATCTTAAAGAATTTAAACAAGAGAACATTGTTTAAAATGTAAAATAAAATCAGTTTTGTACAGTTCTTTTCTCGACACTCTTAGACACTTTACATATATCTTTTTTATTCATTTCTCATTCTTGGTGGTTTGGAGCCACAGCCCAGCTTGGGTCAGTTTGATAAAAGCGGTACTGCCATTCTGCACTGACATTCACTCTGACCATCACCAAACACACAATCACATACATACACAATCATAGCAACATAATGTACATAAAATATGATTTCTGCACAAAATATATGTTGTGTAATACATACCAAGAAGCATCGGGGATCTGAAATACACTGAAGACAAGATAATTAAGACAAACAAAACAGACTGTGTGACAAAATGCAAAACATTTTAACAGTAACATCTTATGAACTTGATGGATAACAGAACAGAAATCAGGAACTTCTCATGCACTATTTTAATAAACCTCTTAGATCGGTGAAGGGGTGTTCCATCTTTCGTCAACAAAGTGAGCAAGTACTCCCGGGCTCTTGACAAAAATGCTTTTCTTTCCATCCAATTCCAAGATCCCATGGGAGCTTTGAATCCTTTAGCAAGAGGATTGCGTGCATTCATTGTATCAAACATCCTGTCAATCATCTGTAAGAAATTGCGACATCTAAATCATTTGAAATGCCAAACTTGCAGGGTTTCGTTAGTTATCCGATAGGTGAATTCAATACTTTGCATTCACTGAATTCTGTTCTAAATATACAGAGAATAATTTTATAAGTAACAGCACAGTCTTATTTTACCAGAATGTTAATTCATTTTATAATAGATTAATAAAATATGTACTTTCATTCCGTATTAACAAATTGCATTACCTCAATAAATGCTGCTGTGGCCTCACAATCTTTAAACAGAGAGTACCCAAGATCTCTCATAGTGCGGAGGGCCACTGACACTGAGCGACTCAGTGTTTGTGCAGCCAGGGACACTCTCATCTTGTGGTTCTCAAAGTACACATGCTTGTCCGAAATTTTATTGGCAGCATGTAGTCCATGTTGTTTCTGCACATCATTGAGATGATATATGTACTTCCAGTTGATGTGTCCAGTGGTTGTTGCTATTGGGCTATATGCCTGCAGAGTAAGAATGAGTCACAACTTAAATAAGTATAAGCAGGTAAATGTTGACCACTAAATCCAATCAAATCTATGGACATGAACAGACAAATAAATAACTTGCAGAATTAGGTATACCACAATCATCAATTACCTGCAACATATTACGTGTCAACTTCAGCATGTGGCATGGATCCATCATTACAAATACTTTCTCTCCAGTAACTGGATGTGGGAAATTGGTTTTCAGGGGTTCTTGTGGGTTTCCCTTCAGTTCACACCCAAGTTGGTTACACATGCTGATGTTGGTAGCATGCCCATCCATTGTTATACATAGCACCCGAATTCCTCGAGCATGCAGCTCCTCTAAAGCATGACTGACAAGTACCTTTTGTGTGTCTGGTGACAGAGACGCCGTGAGGTAGTACGCAATGGGAGCCTTCCAATGCCCTTGGAGGCCAACCACCATAAACATAAGAGCCTCAGTAGCAACCTCAGTCTCATTGTTTCCATCCCCCAGGTCCACGAAGCCAGACAGTGACTGTGTATGTAGATTATATTGCACATGTTTTCTGATTGCCATTGCATCCAAAATGAGTGCAACAAATCCATATTTAGCATGGTCTTCCTGGCATTTTCTCTCCAGCATGTCCAGCATCATCTTGTTCAAGCCAGGCCTGTCATCTACTGAACACAACCACCTGTAAAAAGTAGTAGGAGGAGCATCAATATTTAACATGTTTGCAATATTAAAAGGTTAAATAAAATAAAAAAAAACATTTGGGGAATATTAAGGCTACCTTTGTAATGTGTGCGGATGTGGGAGGGGAAATCTTCGCTTCTCTCCAAGGTATTTGTATGCCTTTGGGCCATGGAGATGAAGTGTGAGGGCAAACTCTCTATATTCGTTGGAGTATTCATGGCCCTTTTTCTCCATAAACTCTAGTTGTAGATCTGACAATTTAAGAGGAAAAAATATAAACTCTTCTTCTGATGTAGCTCAGGAGGAAAAATAAACATACAAGAAAATGTACATAAATTTTGAGGAATTAATTTTGAATTACCAGAGTAGAATTCAAGCCGTTCTTTGAGTTCTTCAGTAATGAGATTTTTTTCACTCAATTCCCCCAAAAGTGACTTTGCTGTGGTCTTTGCCCTCTTCTCTCTGGCCATGGTGTTTTTCTTGTCCCGCTCCAGATATTCCACTCTTGCCAACGCTCTCTTATGTTTAGCAGTGATAGCGGTAAGAGAAGCTGGCAAAGCATAGCAATGATCCTAAAGACAGAGAGATGGACATCACCCATCACTTAGACATCACTATGGCACACTTTCTTTCAGACGACAGCAGCACTGTGTGTGTCTTCAACTATGTTGGTTTTATTTGTGAGAACATTCAACATGAGGGTTAGAAAATAATTTAGATTTTAATATGATCTTGACCATTATGATATGATATTTACAATAGAAAAAATACTCACATCATTAGACTGAGGTTGCAGGTCTGAACTACAAGTTTCTGGGTCATCTTGAGAGGCCACATACTCACTACTTTGGGCTTTTGTGGAGGTTATTGTAGTTCTGTAGTTTTCAACCTTAAATGTAAAAACCTTATGAATATGGACTTCACAGTATATACTACCTGTACATAAACACACATATCTCCCTTAAGGCTAACATTATGTACATTTATGAATGCTAATGAACTTTTAATAATGCACCTACTCTCTGAAGGTGAACTGGGAAGCTGAAAATTGATGGTATCACATCAGCTCTCAGTCTGACAATCTGACCTGTTTTGTCAAAATCCTCCGTTTTGAAATGCTCACTGCATAGTACAGATGAATCACTTGCAGTGAATCCATCCCTCCTCAAAGCTATTTCCCACCTCTTCCTCCTCTCTTTATCTTTTGGAAACCTTTAAAACAAAAACGTGATATCTGGGAGTGTGTACACA
Source organism: Poecilia mexicana (assembly GCF_051168715.1). Lineage (NCBI taxonomy): Eukaryota > Metazoa > Chordata > Actinopteri > Cyprinodontiformes > Poeciliidae > Poecilia > Poecilia mexicana. The sequence goes on along the minus strand of NW_028263379.1, from coordinate 1,769,300 downwards.
AAAACATTGTCCGAATGAGGTCCATGTTATTTTCTTCATATACTGTTATTTAGTGAGTTCATTGAAGTTATTTTGTACTGGCTGATCTGCACATAACTGTTATAACAAAGCAAAAATAAAAAGGCAACGGTTGAAACTAAGGAGCCATGTTGCCTGCTTAAGCTGAGCATTCAGAAAAAACGTTACACTCACTATTTTTGATCTTCATATTTCAAAGAACATAAAACTCCAAATTTGATTAAAATTTGTTGATAATGATAATTAACCAAAGCTACTGAAATTGTGAGTAGGCCTGTTTGAAACATATTCCTGTCATCAAATCTCCGGCTGAAGACCAATAGCTAACATTTGCTGTCATTTCGCTGGTGGGCATAAATACAGTACAGTAATATTACATTCACAACATACTAACAATAATATGTCATTCTTACTTGTGAAAAGTTATCCCCCGGTCCCTGACATCAACAGTTCGTAGATTTAAACACGAATAAGCCGAGCAGAACTGAGGCATCTTCTATTGTTTTGGTTGAGCAAAGTACGAGGGTATACCGCTCTAAGATGGCCGCCGTATTTCCTGCGCCGGAGCGGCCAATGCGGCGTCTACCCTTATATTATGTCTATGGTTAAAACAGCCTTAAATAATGTTTCAAATGCTAAGTTCATAAGTGCTTTGTAGACATCTTGCTGTAAAACTTTAGGATCGATTAAATTAAGAAAATTAAGACTAAACAACATGGCAGAGCTTTATAATATTACTACATAAAGCTAATTTTTAAAGTTTAATCGGTAATGCTTTTATAACAAATTTATGTCAGATCATGATTTCTTGGTTAATGACAAGTTGTCATAATGAAGACATTTTGAATAATGTCAACTTTGTATTAAAAGTGTCATTATTTACCGAATGACGCTTTATGACAACAGTCATAAATATTCATGAAGACTTATTGAAGTTCATGACAGGTGTTATGTCATGACAGTCTTATTCAACCCTTTTCAAATAAAGTGTTACCATATTGTTTTCTTTTGTTTGTCTTTTTTTTTTCTTTACCAGTTATTAGGCAAGGATTTCTGGAAAAGTTGACTGAAGTTCTCAAGTGTTCAAATGTGACCAAGCAGATGGACTAAAGTTTGCTTCATCACAGACTCCTTCTCAGCAAACATTTCATGATGAAAACACAGATAAAGTTACATTTATTCTATTGTTACTTTGATTCAGTAAAACTGGCTTCTCATCAGTAAACTGCAGCAGCAGCTGAGAACGTGGCTTTCAGTAGTCAATGGGAGGCCTGCCTGCAGAGGGTTTTCCTCTTTGTAACATCTAATGTATAAAATGTCTATTTCCTGTAATCAGTAGTCGATGTGACTGAGTCAGCAGAGACTTGACCCAGAGTAAATCAATGACAGTAGCAGAACCTTCTGACCTTTGATCAAGAAACATGGAACATGAAGCACTAAGCTGACGTTCAGCCCTGGGAGTGTGTTTTAAGTTGAACATCATGTGATTAAGATCGAAACAGAATCGGTCACTGGAAAATGAACAGTAATGATCTTTACTACTTTAAATAATTTAATTTGTGTGACTGTGATAATTGACTTTGTTTCTAAAAATATTTAATAGATTTATAGCTAGAAAACTTCCTTCTCCACCATGTCACCATGTTCTCTCTCTGTGTGTGTGTAGGTGTGTGTGCGTGTGTGTGATATATAGACTAACAACTCTTGTTGGGGCCTTTGAGTCCTCCTGTCCTGGTTCCTCTGAGCCTCTTGGTGCCCTGAGAGATGATGGAGATGTTGTGAGGGTGGTGACGTCAGGATGGAGTTATTTGTCTCTCTCTGGGCCTTCAACTACCAACTGAGGGCGGGGCTGAGTAGTGTTTCCCAGTGCACCTGTTTCTAATCAGCAAGAGGAAACGAGGAGTTGACTGCCGGTCAGTGGATCCCTGATTGTTATCTCCATCCCTATGAATTTCTTACATTATTTCCATGTGCCTACAGATTTTGCTAACCTCCTTCCTCGAGGTTACAACTACGATCACCCTGACTGGCAGCCTCAGGTGTCCTTGTTCTCACCATCTTTCTATTTAAACTGTCCAGTGAAAACCCTGGGTTCTTTCTGCAAGGAGTTTACCTGTTCTCTCTGTGAGTCCTTGGGTTCTTTTTGGGTACTCCAGCTTCCTCCCACTGTCCGAAAACATGACTGACAGGTTAACTGGTCTCTATATAGCCCATAGTGTGAGTGTGTGTGTGTTAGTCCTGTGTGTCTCTGTGTTTCCCTGCGATGGACTGGCGACCTCTCCAGGGTGATCCCATCTCTCACCCAATGACCACTGGAGACACCCATCCTCCTACAACCCCACAAGGATGAACATGACAAATATTACTAACTATGACAAATATGATCCAGCATATTGCACTGAAAAATCTATGAAGATGCCACCTTCTCCGAAAAACTTGTCAGAAAAAAATAAATTCATAAGTACTGTTATGGATTTACTCCCACACAAGATAATTGTTTTACCTATTGTGGAGGAAAATTAACAAAGAGCAATTAAAACTGGGAAACAAGTAAAGTACAATGAATGAAACAATGTGGCGAGTTACACAGAACCAGGACTCATCCTATGAAGTGCAGTTAGAACAACACTTTAGTGCCGTTTTCACATGTATTTGTTTGATTCAAACCTCTAAAAGCAATCAAGACCTGACTCAGAGGAAACTGACCCTCAGAATCATGACAACTGTTGTTTTCCTGACGAAGATTCACTAGGAGGATCTTATTAAAATGTAAAAAAGCCTTCAAGTCTGCAGAGCTTCTTTATATTAAGTTAAATATTGTTTCCATTTAGCAGACTGTAAAACTGCTGTTCAAAGTAAATCATTTTTGAAGCAGGACAGATGTAAGAGCACTGTTTGATCTACAAAGTCTGAGGTAAACATGGAGCTGTTCAGGTATAAAGCTGAACTCAAACTCAGATGATGACCCAACATGAGCCTCAGCTCTGTCCTTCTTGTCCTCTACTTCTTTATGGGGGGCAAAGATCATGACAGGTTCACACAACAGCCAAATCTGAGAAGGCAAAACGTTTTCTTTCTCTCTAAGTATGTGACCTAAACCAGTAGAGAACATGGTGCACTAGCCCTTATCAATGCACCATGTTCATTGGTACGTGTCGAAAGTGGATCGGGTGGAGCTATGTGATGACGATGTGGTTTAATTATATTGGCTGCAAAGACATCAAAAGCAGGAATGTTTGATAGTCGCGGTTGTAAACCATCTTAGCATTGCTTTGAAAGGTTGGTGCACACTTGAAGTAGTCAGAAATGGGTCAAACTGCCAGAGGACCTCACCAAGACTCTTCAGGAAGAAAACATCCTGACCGATTGGTGATATTGAACTGACCTGAGCCATGTGAGAGAGCGGGGAATATAAAGAAACTCACTGAAATATTCCATCCATCCATCCTCAGTTTAATCCAGGGTCGGGTCGTGGGGGTAGCAGCCTAAGAACGGAGGCCCAGACTTCCCTCTCCCCAGCCACTGAAACATACCATGAAGGATATTTTTATAATGACATAAATTTACTCTATGACTATTCTGCCATGAAACGTGACAGTGTCTGCTGCGGAAAAAGTCTCATACAGTAAATCAAAGTTAAGTCTCATCTAAAGTGTATCACCAACCATGTATTCCAGAAGTGATAGAGATTAGATTGGAAATGACATTGCAGCTGAACTTTAAATAACATTTCCTACCTGCAGCTGCAGCTCCAGTTTTAATGCTAACAGACGTTCTCAGTGAATAAATCTCCAAGCTGATACTCATGTTGGTGGAGGCTGCAGTGCAGACGCTCTTATCGCCAAACCTTCTGTGTATTGCAGAGAATGATTTTTGCTCCCTTCCATAAGTGTATTTGTGAGTGTTTAAGCCGCCATCTCCACTGAATAGATTAGCATTATTACATATTTAAAACAGGGCATGTCTCAGCCCGGCTTTAAAGAAAAAGAACAGGATGAAACTAAATGCTTACACAGTAAACTGTTAGAGCTCGGCTTTTTAAAAAAGAAATCTTCCATGATAAGACACTGTGGACAAAATCAAGGATCAGAGGTAATCAGACTGAGGAGAAAGGAGAGTGTCATGGGGTGTGGTTGGTGGTGGTGAGAATGAACGCTGACGACCCAGGTAGTGATGAAGATGATGATGAATTTAATCAAGACAGCTCAAACACAGGCGGCACGGCAGAGAGTTAGCACACAGCTAATTACCAGTAGCAAGTGAAAGACAGAGGATTGAAAATGAGAGCTGAACCAACACAGGACTTTACAGTTCGACTGTGGTGGCAAGCAGACAAATGACTTACGACGAGGATCCAACAAGAGACAAAGACAACAGGTGGGACTAAATACACAGGGAGGGTAATCAAGGAATGAGACACACCTGGGAAGCAATCAACGGGGAAGACGCAGAAACAACAGAGACTCAGGACAGAAACTGAACACAGAAAAACCTTAAAATAAATACACAGAAACACGGATCATGACAGAGAGAAGTTCCAGGGGGTGTAAGATAGAAAAAAATATGAATTCTGTGAAAGAACAGAAAGCTTTCGCTATGAATAATGGATGAGAAAATATGGACAAGTCTTCACAAAAGACAAAATGTTTATTAAAGGTGAGACTTCCTAGTGTTTGCCGTACCTCCTCCCAGTGTTGTGTTCAAGACCACCTAACCCGAGACCAAGACAAGACCAAGACCAGAGTGTATCGAGACCGAGACAAGACCAAGACTTTTAGGGTCCGAGACCAAGTCAAGACCAAGACCGAGGAAAGTCGAGACCGAGTCAAGACCAAGACCAGCGGCCCGCGCTACATAACACAATAAAATGTAAAATATGATCGAAATTGCTTCTCAGAATAATCTGAAAGATCCATATTCCCATAAAAACACCTAGATATTAAATACTTAATACATTTTACCAATATTAAATATTCCATTTCTGTGTTACAATGTGTGATGGTCTCGTGCCATCCCTAAAAACATAGCACCCTGGGAATTTGCCCATATTGCTCATATAAGAATCCACCACTGTTGCACCATTAAACATAGCAATTGAGGCAATGCCCTGATGGTAAATAACACTCAACTATGAACACTGACCAAGGAGCAACAAACAAGAAGTAACCAAACAGAAGGCGCTCATCGGGACTGTTTTCACTCTCTATCCCAGTACATGAAGCCAGGTAGTCTGACACCATGGCAGACATTACAGCTGCCACTTTGAACAAAAACAAAGAGCAATGTGCATGCTCTGCGTGCTCTTTCGTTCTTGTGTTTTAGTTATTTGTTAATTTAAATATCAACGTACATAATTAAATGTATGTACATTTAATTACATACATACATAATTAAATGTATGTACATGGCATGGTACACAATGATGCAGTGTACACAGAGCATTACTAGAACAAAGAACGGGTGTTCTGTCAGGTCAGATCGTCATACGCTTAACACGAACTCACGGTGTTCTGTCAGATCAGCATACGTTGTCAGATAGTCGTACGCTTAGCTCAGACATGCATACGCTGTCATTACCATATGATTTTATTTAATCAGCAACATAGAATGATGACGTAGATCATCATACACTTGGTTATTAACAGTTGTATGGCATCCAGCTGCAGCCAGACCTACTTTAAATACACTTTGAAACCACGACAATGCATGTATATCTATCTAGTTATCATATTATGTCATATTATAAACAATTTAATGACTTATTTTTGTCATAACTTGTTGCATATGCTGAACTGACAACTCCACTGACGGTCGGACTTCTTAAGGCGCATGCGCTGGCATGGTACTCACTGCATGTATGCTAGGAACATAGAATCATGACGTAGATCTGTTATTAACAGTTGTATGGCATCCTGACTTAGCGGTTAAGTGAGTTTTACACGGGCGTGTGTTGTAGCTGACTCCAGCTGCAGCCAGACCTGCTTTAAATACACTTTGCAACCATGACAACACATGTATATCTATATAGTTATAATTGAAAACAATTTAATGACTTATTTTCGTCATAACTTGCTGCATATGGTGAACTGACAACTCCTCTGACGGTCGGACTTCTTAATGCGCATGCACAGGCATGGTACTCACTGCACGTATGCTATTCTGACAGTGTATGGTAATCTGATAGAACAACGGCTCTCAGTGAGTGACACTCCAGTCCCATCTAATAAATAAAGAGCCGTGGAGAAGAATCGACTGTTTCTGAATGTCACATCACTATATTGCAGACTTTTGGACATAGCGTTGTCCTATATATGCGACAAGTCAGTCAACATCTCCGCACAATAATTCAGACAGTGAGTGACTTTTTTTCATCACAATGCTTATGTGTCTCTGTACAGCTAGCTTTGCTAACATCACGTTAACGGAGCTTACCTTCTTTGAGCTACTTTTCTAAGTGACGAAAATAGTTAGACGTTGTCCCCATCGTCTCTGAAAACGAAGCGCTGCTGAGTTAGCTCTGGCCATCGGATTTCTTACTATTTATGCAGCGCTATTATATTACTGACGATTAGACAAACATTTTCTGCCGCTGAGACAAAACCACTGCGCATGTCCTGGAGCGCCGCGTGCGAGTGAAAGGTGGGGAAGGGAGGGGGAGGAGGGAGGAGGGAGCAGCGCCGTGCGCGAGTGAAAGGTGGGGAGGGCAGCGGGAGGGGGAGAAACGCGTAGTTCCTTGGATTTTAATCGGTGAGTTTTGCATCCACTGAAAACAAAGATGTTAACAAATAAACTGGACAGTATGCTGCACGTTTAGTGATATTTTCACAGTTGCGGTCTCGACTGGTCTTGAAATAAAATGCCGAGTCCTCAGAGCCCGAGACCGAGACAAGACCGAGACCAAATGCGGTCGAGTCCGAGACGAGACCGAGACCATCAGAAAACGGTCTTAAGACCGGACTCGAGACCAAGACCGATCTCGAGTACCACAACACTGCCTCCTCCTTTTTACCAGTTTCAGCAGAATCCTCAGATGTTATGTGAACTGAAAGGTCCGGTGGAAGATAATGAGCACAAGAAGGAGAAGACACAGAGGAGCAATAGGACAAGCAACGACTGAAAGCTGAAAGGTTAAGTAATTTAGTTATTATATTTATTCTCAGATGACTAATAAAAAATAAATAAATAAAACACCTTTAGTATATTTAACAAAAAATAACCCCAAAATCAGAGGTTGCATAGGAACACTTGTTAGACTTATGACCTACTGTATACGTTAGCTTAAAGCCATTTACAGTAAACTCCTGTTGAGATTTACAGATCAAAATCGCTCATGAATAACTGAAATCTGTTAAACCTTGAGACCCTCTGTGAAAACTCTTACTGCTGCCTATTTTAGTAGTCCAAATACCAAATATACCTAAACATGCATTAATACGCACAGTGGAAACCATCTTGGAAGCTAGCATACTCAGTCTTCATCAACAGCTAACCAGGACTCAGACACATGGATCAGTTGCTTTACAAACACCAACCAGTAGTGTGTTGAGTAGCACTGCGTTAGGCATGTCAGCTTCCCAATTGGCTTCTACTTTTGAATATTTTTTATGTGCTCTATGAAAAAAATATATGACTAGGTGCATTTTTCATAAATAACTTGGAGCTACATTCCAGAGAAAAATCTGTCCATAATGAACAGCGAACAGACCAGGGTCCAGAGTACATATTTTATTCTGCACTTTTACAAGTTTCTTTGCTACTAGTAGTGGGTTTTTTTCTCTGGACATGTGTATACACTTTCTCCGTTCAGGAGGAGACTGAGGTGCCCACCTCTAAATTACACTCAGCCTTAATTCTGGTTGCTTGGAGACATGAAAGTGGTGAGTTTTTCAAACCACAATCTGGATGCAGGGTGCCGCTGTCAAAGAAAGCCTTGGTTTCAAATCTACCAACAACAAAGAACAGGAGAAAAAATTAGCAACGACTGATGAGGTTTATAGCAGTGCTTAGGTTTTGGAAGTGGTTATATTGTGATCTTCACTTTCTGCTCTTGAGACGCATCCATGACTTGTACCACACAGCTGCATTCACACAGTGAATAGTATTTAGTTTTCTATCCAATGGAGCTTTTTTACTAAAACCAGTAAGAACAGTGAAATAAATAAACATAAAGCAATTTGTAAGTTTAGATTGAGATAAAAAATAGATATAATAAACAAAATTGCTTTTCTAATCATTTTTACACATCCAATCAGTGCTGATCAATAAACAAAATGAGAGGTTGAGTGGCTAAAGCCTTTTCCCTGACTACATCTCCCACAATGCCATGCCACTCTGGATCAGAGTCGAATGAAATGATTGACATATTATTGGATGTATTTTCTCTTGAGTACCGTTATTATTTTCTGGCTCTGCCATGGAGGAAAGGCTGACCTGGAACAAGGGATGATGGACTTGTAGTTTTTTCTGATGCGACTGTAGAAACAGGCATCCAGAAGCACAGGTTCATTCCTCTATTTTTCAAACAAGCAGCTATACACAATCTAACAGGGATTTTTATTGTTAAGTTGGTTGCTTTTTCTATTTCATCAAGTGTTTTCAAAAAGTCCCTATTCAGTCAGAGGCTCTCGAATTGGAGTCATGCATTAGTGCGATTGACATTTCCTAGTTTCCAAGTCCTCAAAAGTTTGGGCTCCATATGAAGGTGTGTTGCACATTTTCACGCACATGAAAATGTTTTTACCTGCTTTTCCTCAGTGTGGCTTCAGACTGCAGCTTGGAGGTGTGATGAGTTTCACTTCGGATGTCAGAACCATTTCACAAGCCTGTTTATCAAGCACAGCCTGCCCTTGGATCAAAGCTGACAGGACACTGATAAGAGAATTGCTGCTTCAATGACTTGAAATATAATTGACTTGTCGGCATACCCAGCTTTAGAGGAGACCAACATTAAAACCATCCATGGGGAAATGTTAGTCTCAGCGTGACAGTGGGAAGAAATGAGGGGCCATTAGGAATGTCACCATTCCAGGATACCTACAGCACAAAGAAGTGCGTGAACTGTTTAGAGAAGTTGGTTACAACTCTGGAGATTTCTTTGTTCCATCTCTTTGTTTACCAAGTGAAAAATGCCACAATGTTCAGGTTACAGGACAGGAGACCTGGGAGCCATCAGTTCTTCATCTGTCCAAACTCGGTATGGATCTGATTAATAAAGCGATGTCACAACTGAAGGAAGAACAGACATGCCAGGGCTGCTTGGTGTGCTGTCATGAATTTTATATTTGGTAATGACTCCTTGTGATGCGAGCTGACAATTTATTTCTTTCAATTTTCTGATTTAATGATATCCATGAAAATAGCTAAGAAATATCTTATATTGGACAATGATCATTCTTCCTTCAGTCTAGTAAAAATCAAGTTCAGACTTCTTTTATACATTAGTTTGTGAACTGACCAAAAACATCATGGATCAAACAGGCAATTCTGCCTTAAAATAAAACATCATACATAATGACATACTGAACATTTTAATGTTAAATTAGGTTATATGAAATCTCTTTTGTTTTTATATGACTGATACTTTTGTTGGATCACATGAAGCATAATCTTGAAACTAATTATGGTTCGACTCACACTTTCAAGGCTTTGTAACACTGATTCACGTCTGTTTTCTTTTTCACAAGATGAAAGTGGAATAAAGTCCAATGAGACTGACTATCAGGTAATATGCTATTATCTAATAGCATATTCCAGAGGTGCACTGAGTTTATTTGAAGGAAACGTAATAAAAGTCGAGCTTAGGATGTGAAATGGTGAGGAAGTATGCACTTTATTCTACATGTGACTGCTTGTAAATTGGCTGAAATCAGATGGATGTTTTCTTAGTGTCAGAGCAGGCTGAAGGTATTTTCACTGTAAGCTCAGAAACGTGCTGGAACATACAGTACAGATCTCTGTGAGTGAGAGCTAGACAGAGAGCATGTGTTTCAAGTGAGCGCTACATTTGCAGAGACGTTGGCTGTGCTTTGGTCTGCTATGTGGAACGCTGAGGTGTCAGAGGACTGATAGGGATGGAAGAGCTGCTTCTGAATGAAAATACTTTGAGTAAATGTGTGTGTGCGTGCATGTGTGTGTGTGTCATTGTGTATTAATCCAAGGCAGTGAGTGTTGCAAAGCTTTGAACATATTGGTCTCTTAATCCAGCATCAGCTAGTGAGAAAGCAGACTAGATTGAAACACAAATGCCCCCCAAAAATGTTTAAAAGCTGCTTTGAACTGGATTTCTGTTTGTCTCTAACACTTCAGGAACTTCACCGTCAGATAGCTCCTACTCAAAACATGCCTGCACTTCCGGCAATTTGATGTTCACCTCCAGAAATAAAATTGTAAAGACCTGTTTTCTCACTTTAAGCATACAGCTACTTTCTCTGGAATTAAATGCAATTAATGTCATTTAAAGAAAACAAAAGGAAAGCTTTGTGCTTTTGTCTTCTCTTCAGAGTGCAGTTATTCCTTACTTCTCAGAAACTGTTGTCATGGTCATTGCTTTGACTGGATTTGGTTTAAGACAGGTCAGAAAGACAACCACAAAAAGAGCTTTTAGTGAAGCCAAGCCTTTATGATTCCTACCCGACCCTTTGGTCCAGTTTCTGTCCATCACTATTTCGTCAAGGTCTGTTCATTCAGCTGCTCTGTGCCAATACTGCTGTCTAACTCACCTAAATAACACCCAGCTACTTCACCTAACTACCTTCCGAAATATATATTTTTTCCTGAATTCATCTGTACAAACCTACTGCCTTTCTTGAGATGAATTACTGAGGGTTTTGTTATTTCCATCGGTAGAGCTGAACTATTCCAGCTTTTTCACATAACCAAAGCTGATAAAGTTGTTAGTGGGAGATCTTTTTCAGAGAAGATCTTTGCTGGGCGCTCTGCCGGTGATATGGCTGAGCCCTCACTCTCTGCAGGATGAGTTACCTTGATGGTAGCCTGGGGATGGTGTCTAGGGATTTGTTTGCTAATAATCAATAAAAAGACATTTGAAAGAAAAGGACGGTAGACTCCATCCTCTCTCCGGCCCTGGGGATTACACTGTGAAAGTATTAGTGACCATCCCCAGTCATCCTATCTTCTGTGTTTCACCCTGCTGCTCCTGTAGTCTTCTTCACTATTCACCTGAGGAAATATTCTCTCAGCTTGTAGTTACTGTGCTCTCAGCTCTCACCTGCCCCCTGATCTCCAGATGCAGATCAAGACCATTCAGGACTCAGAACCAACCACACCTCAAACCTCCAGACGCCAACTCTGGAGGTAGCTGATTGGTGTAAGCTCTCCTTGTACCAATCAGCTACTCCACCTCCTCTGTGATCTCCACCTAACTTTTCTCTCCTCTCTCCAGACTGGAGTAGAATCAGTTTATCGTATACACATTTTGATTAGATGTAAATGTTGGACATAAACCTCCATCCTTAGTCATTGTGTTCTAGTGATTCTGCATGTGGGTCAACATGACAGTATTGTCAGGGAGCATGAAGGGAATGTGTAGATGGGTTGGTTTGAGCTTCTCAGTGCCCTGGGAGGGAGGAGTGGAGATGGTGCTGGGGTCAAGAAGCTGTGGTAATGGAGGCAGAAGCAGCTCACTGGTGGCAGGTTGAGAAGAGATCCGGGAGGAATGAGGGTTCTGGGTCGTCTAGCTGTGTGGTTGTGGAGTGAGTTGGCGCATTGAAGGACCAACAGGTTTGTTCAGGGCAGTGATTTCCCCCCCACGTCCTCCTGGGTCCGCTAAGCTACAGTTTGGTGTATGAAGATGGTTTATGTTGACGATAGCAGCTGACTTTTCTTCATTTTATTTTGAGATAAAACAAAGTGAAGTGCCACTAAGGCTTCATAGTTCACCAGACACCATTTTATCCCAACCTAGTGCAACAACATATTCAGTTATCTACAGTGGTTTGCAAAGGCTGTTCCTGTAGACCAGCGGGGACCACTGTATGTAAAAAAAAAAAAGCTGGCATATGTATTGAGTCTGGAGGATCTTTTATTTTGAAAATTCTTTAACCCGATTCTCTCGGTTAGTTGCGCGCCAACACTGAGCCCACAAGTAGCAAAATGAGTAAAAAATGGATCAGATGTCTTTGGAAAGTTCCTTTGCAAAGGGGAAAAGGCCCAGAGAAGCGACAGGAGGATGGATTTATCCCGGACCAGTAGGTGAGTCAAACATTGCAAGCCGCTCTGTGTAACATGCGGCGACCGGCTGCTAATGAGGCAATGAAGCTTCAAACTGCTTCACCTCGTAGAGACCAAGCAGGCTGTGGATATAAGCAACACTTCGGGTGTCATTCCCAGATAGCACATGATGTTAAATCAACGTTGAAAAATAGTTAGAATCGTTGATTTTTGGTTGAAGACGACAAATGATGGTGGATCAACCATCAAACAACCATCCACCTCTAGCCAAGTAACCAGTGTTGAAACTGTCATTGAATCAATGTTGTTTTGTCATTGAAATCTAATGACTAAAATGCTGATGTCTGATCAACATCTGATCAATATTGAATCAATGTCAGATGTATTGCCGCACCCCTTCCCCTCCTCTCCTCCTCATCAGCGCTCTGGGTCAGAGTATTTTATTACTGAGCGGGGGTTATCACATTTAAATTAACCACTGTAGAGGATAGTGGTTGGTGATTCCTTTCTGTACATTTTCTTACTTGTTCATAACAATTCTCACTGACTGTGTGTGTGATATATTGACACAAAAACATCTACAACTTACTAAAAGGAGCGGAGCAGTCCACCCCCACCATTTACATGAGTGGGATGTCCCAAACACACAGCCACTTCGCTGTTGGCTTGTTGGAAAATATGTTAATTCAATGTTGAATTATCATCACAAAGGTTGCATGTTTGGTTGAGATCGACAACTGATGGTGGATCAACTATAAAACAACCATTCAATTCTAGCCAATTAACTAATGTTGAAACTGTGTCATTGAATCAATGTTGTTTTGTGGTTGACATCAAATAAATGAAATGCCAACGTCGAATCCAGTGTGTTTCACCACTGGTCCTCCAGCCCCTACAAGTTTTAGGCATTTCCCTAATTCAACACACATGATATTAATTGACGTCTGATTAACGGGGTTTTGCTGAACTGAAAAAACGCAGGTCAGTTTGATTGACGTCAAGGTTTGGGGAAGAACTACCCAGATAGCACACGATGTTAATTCAATGTTGAATTGTGATCACAAAGGCTGCATGTATGGTTCAGGTCAACGACAGAAGCTGGATCAACCATCAAACAACCATTCAATTCTAGCCAATTAACATTCATTGATTGAAATGCCACATCGAATCCAGTGTTTTTCAGCACTGGCACCAGGCACACTGCCCTACAAGTTTTAGCCATTTCCCTAATTCAGCACACATGCTTTTAATTAACATTTGATTAACAAGGTTTTGGTGAAATGAAAGCATGCAGGTCAGTTTGCCTTGAGGATAAGGTTTGGGGAAAAACTAGTAATCAAAGTGTTCAATCAATGTAAGGTGTTTTTTGCACCCCTCACCACCGCTTGCCATTCAAACGCCCAACCCCCTTCCCTCCACCCGCCAAAAACACACACACACCTCGGCTAAACCGTGAGTGAAACGGTCACTGGGACTGACTAGTATATATTCCATTGAGGGAAAGTAACTTTACCATTAAATAGACCTTTCTCAACAGGCGGTAGACTTTCTCAGTCTATAATCAGACATTTAAGCGACTTGAAACCGCACCCCCCCCATAGCTCTGCACCTGCCCAGATTGCACATGATGGCAATTCAACATTGAATTAACATCTTTTGCCAACAAGCCAACAGCAAAGTGGCTGTGTGTTTGGGACAACCCACTCATGTAAATGGTGGGGGTGGACCGCTCCACTCCTTGTAGTAAGTTGTAGATGTTTTTGTGTCAATATATCACACACAAATGGTCAGTAGGACTTTGTTATGAAAAAGAAAGAAAATGTACACAAATGAATCTTCACCCACTATCCTTTACAGAGGTTAATTTAGAATGTAATACCCCCCACTCACTAATAAAATGCTCTGACCCAGAGCTCTGATGAGGAGGAGAGGAGGGGAAGGGGTGTGGCAAAAGAGCTGACATTGATTCAACATTGATTCAACATTGATCAGACATTAGCATTTCATTCATTAGATTTCAACCACAAAACAACATTGATTCAATGACACAGTTTCAACATTGGTTACTTGGCTGGAGGTGGATGGTTGTTTGATGGTTGATCAACCGTCAGTTGTTGACCTTCAACCAAAAATCAACCCTTCTGACTATAATTCAATGTTGATTTACCATTGTGTGCAATCTGGGCAGTTTGTTGCAGCCCTCATTACCTCCTCATCTCCCCCTACTCCCTCCCAAACCTCCCCCACCCAGCCGCTCCTCCCAACCTTCTCCTCTTTACCCCCTCTCATCCCTTCTTCCCTCCCCCTCCTTGAGCTCTGGGTCAGAACATTTTATTACTAGGTGGGGGTTAATCATGTTTCAAATTAAGCACTACATGTTGAGAACAGTGGGTTGTGATTCCTTTCTGTACATTTTCTTACTTGTCTGTAAATATTATTACTGACTGTGCATAATGTGTTGACACAAAAACATCTACAAGTCTCTACTAGGAGTTGTACAGTCCACCTCCCCAATTTTACACTTGTGGTTTGTCCCAACCAAACAGCCACTTTGCTGCTGGCTTGTTTGCTACCGGCTTCTGAATTGAATTCTCCGCTGAGCACTTTTATGGTAAGTCTTTCAATATTACTTTGATCTTAAATGTGTTTATTGAAAAATAAGGGCATTGTTTTGTGCCCATAGTAATCCTGGTTATTTTGGGGCAAAACGGATATTTTTAATAATTGAGGTCATGTCCCCTTTTGTATTATTTTCATCCTATCCACCACTCCAGGCCCAAGTATGAAATCCTGCGAGATTTTGTGGGATTTGAGTTTTTAAAATAGGGCGGGGCCTATTGTTTGGTCTGGGAGAGCATGTGGTGGACAAGAAAGTGTAAGGCTGGCTGCTCCAGGTGGGCTTTAAATTGTTGTGATAGTAATCACTTGTTTTTAACTTTTTATTATGATATGCTTAGGGACGTGCTTAAATGAGCCTCTGTACCAGAACAGCTGAGTTGGATGATTACATGACCGTCTGCAGCCATCAAGAAGTGCAGAAGGTTGTTAATCATCCACAGATTCAATCCAGGTGAGGCAGAAGGGAAACACTTAACATGTAAGGCAGGTGAAACACTGAACTAAACCTGCTAATGACTGATTCAGTCTGTTGATCCTTGGATTGGTAACTGGTTAAATTGAACTGGACTATTGTTACTTGTGTGGGATCTTTATTAGCATATAGACACTTTTTAAGGAATTTAATCAACTTATTTGGAAATATTTGTAGTTGATGGAAGATTGAACCAGGTATTTGATGGAAGTTTATTCTGTATAAATTATAATTTTTCCAACTACACTATAAATCACCTTTTGTTCGATTTATTTGTCTCTGGTGTGTTAAATAAACCTGATCCTCCCTGAGTTTTATTGTTAGGTTTTCTGATAAACAGCCCTTTATTTTAAATATTGATTTAATATCAATATCATAAATCCTACACTATACTGCAGCTTAATGGGTAAATGCAGTTGTATATGTAAACATTAAGATAAATATTAATGAAAGATTAAGATATTAATTTAACAGTGAGTGTACATGGGGAACTATATGGTTTGTATTTGTTCTCAGACCTGTAACCAGTACACTGTTTAATCTTTCATTGTGTTTCAGAACTTTTCAAATGTTTATCATCTTTCTAACCGGCACCTTCCTCACTTTTATTTTTTTCAGCTGTTGCTCTGCAGTTTGACCGAAAGCTGACTCTTGAGGACTGCAGCAAAACTGTCAAGAAGCGGCTTCATTATGCGCCAGAATGAGAGGAAGACATCACAAGGAATCAAAGTGACGCCAACCAGAGTCAAACTGGGGTTACCACAACTTGTACTGTTTTCCTACTTCATACAGTACAAAGCTTAACCTCATGGACTCTGTTCTTCTGTGGACAACAGACTGTTGTTTTGACAGTCAAAAAGGAGTCAAATATGTTTAAAGATCTGTCCCTCTTTTCTTAAATAAAATGTTAAATCAAACCCATGTTGTCATTTTTAAACTTTTGTACACAGTTTACCCATCATCTGCCAATAATATAGTGTTTAACACCAGTGAAGAAACTTTTAGTGGCATGTTATGATGTAGACCTATCAGACCTAAAATGTACATAAATCCTTAGCTTTCATTCAATATAAAAACAACCCAAATCTGCATGTACATCCACAGTCAAATGAGTGTTATGATGATGGTTGAATGAAAGTTGATTCCTAACTGATTCAATGTAGAATCAACACAAATATGCATGCAGATCCACGTTCTGATGATGGTTGAATCACCATTGATTCCTAACTTATTCAATGTAGAATCAACACAAATATGCATGCAGATCCACGTTCAGATGAAGGTTGAATCAACATTGATTCAATGTAGAATCAACACAAATCTGCATGCAGATCCACGTTCAGATAATGCTTGAATCAACGTGGATTCCTAACTGATTCAATGTAATATCAACACAAATAGGCATGTAAGTTGACATACAGATGATGGTTGAATCAACATTGATATAATGTCAGTAATGGTTGAAACCCTAACGTTGATTAAACATACAAGTCACCGACCACTTTCGATGTTGTTTCAATGTCAGCGTTCAACGTTGATTCAATGTTTCTGGCTGACATTGATTCAATGATTTTTCAATGATTCTGTGCTATCTGGGTTGTCTCCATCACTCCCAGATGGGACCGTCTCGTTGCAGAGAAACAAGCTCAGGGCTCCAGTTAGTCGTTATCATGAGTTAAAATTTTCACGAAAGTAAAATGTTAGTTTTTGTGGCGCATCTGTATCTTATTTTGAAGGGATATGTAAACGTTACCATAGCGACCAGAGTCAGAGAGCGTTTGGGCAGTGGTCGAGAGGAGATGAGTAGAGCTTGTGAGTCTTAAGTCTGGTTTAGACGGCAAGATTTATGAATTGTCGGCCGATTCTCCAAACCTCTGTGATCACAGAGCTGATAAAAGTACAACAGGTTCGATCGGTTTGTGTTCAGCCACAAGGTAGGAGCAACAAACCACATGAACCAATTCCAGTCACGAACATCCCGATTCCAGAGGATAATCAGGTAAAACCCCCAACATAGCATACGGGAATTTAGAATGACCAAACACGGATGACGATGTAGAAGCAATAGTGACAGTTTGTGGACTCAATTTAAGAGAAAAAAGAAACAAAAAGAAAAGGCGGTGATAAAAGACAGCGGGAGCAGCCGCTCTATTTGCTGCACTATGATTTGGAGGTGAATATGTTTTTTCATAGTTAACATTTTTAACTGAATAAACATAAACATATATAATAACGACCTTTACATATAATAATAAACATTTCCACATATCATCTCCGATATCCACCAGACTCTCAGTTGCGCGATATGTCAGCTGTTTGGGATTCCCCTCTGTTCTTACGTCACCACGCTTTCTGATTGGCTACCTGTCACATTCAGCAGGTTGTATTCTCGTTCCCAGTCAGGGTAAACCCCACCGGCTGTGATAAAAGCGCCAAGACAACCCACATTGGGCATTTTCAGGATTTAGCGGGAACACCAACATGCAGAAGCCTTATCTGACGGTTCCACTTCCTCTCAGCATTTAGTTATTTCTGCTATGAATGTAATATAAACTCAAGGCAAAACCCTGTTAGTGGTTTCAGCTTAGCTATTTGTGTTTATGGTGGCATAAAGGGTATTAAAGAATAGGCTAACATACTTATTGATCTTCTCAAACAGGTTTATTTTTCTGTTGATTATCTGCCTCATTCATTTTTTTAATCTAATCCTTATAGATGATTATTTTCAAAGAAACATTTTTTGTGTATTTTTCAAGGCCACCTATTACACACCTTAAACAGGATCTAACCTAAATGTTTAAATACGCATTGAACCAGAGTCTGAATTTTGTACCACAAGCAAGCAAATGCAAACTGGTATGACAATAAAAAAAATCCTTGAACTACTGATGACCCATAATTGTGTCAAAAAATGTTATAAACC
The DNA here is from genome assembly GCF_051168715.1 of Poecilia mexicana. NCBI lineage: Eukaryota > Metazoa > Chordata > Actinopteri > Cyprinodontiformes > Poeciliidae > Poecilia > Poecilia mexicana. The sequence continues at coordinate 1,751,079 of NW_028263379.1, read as the reverse complement.
CATCCAACATACCTTGCTGGGCCCCATATGGGATAAATGAGGGGAAACAAGTTTTTTTTCCATAGTCCTACCTGGGTTTGTCCGGATAGAAAATCTACATGTAAAGCCATGGTGTACCTCAGAGGTCTTTCCTTCTTTAGTCTAAACATGTACTCGGACCACTAATGATAGATTTTTCTCTGAACCATTGCATACAAACCAGCTTTTCCACAGAAACAGTTGAAAGAGTTACTTTATTTAGTGTGCTTATGAGAATGTCTTTAGATGAGTACATGAACAGATTGATGTGCTTAACTCCAGAAATTCTGTAAGATGTGGCCGTTCTGCCATCCGCTCTGGATCTTCTTCATATTTGACATCCTGTCATTTGGCTGAGGGGCTGTGAGTAGCTCAGCTTCCATATGTTTAGCCTACAGCGCCATTGCCAGTTTCTCTCCCCCTCAATCTTAGTTCCTTTCAAACTATTCCTATCACACAAATAAGCAGGCTGAGTGGATCAGCCATTCACAGTAACTTTTTAATTATGTTTTTATGCTGATTTCTTGCCATGAAGCCTTTGGGACTTGCTTGTGCGAAACAATTACCAGTTGCTGCCTATTTTCTGTCTCTTATCAATGGAAAGCTGCTGCCTCTGGGGTGATAAAATACACTCTCTTCCTCCATCCTGTTTATTTTGCCTCCTCTGCTTCTATTTTCTCTTCTTTCCATCTTCCATTTTAGTCTGTTGTCTAACCATGCTTTTGTTTCTTTCTTTTCTTGCTTGATCAACTGTTTTCTCTTTTCCTTTGGTCTTTTTTTCCATCACATTTTATTCTCTTTGGGAATAAAAAGAGTCATATCAGCTGATATGACTTTATATATCTGTAACATTACTCAAGGTTCAAGTCCAAAGTGATGAGTTGGCAGCATCTACAGGTGCCTGTACACACACACACACACACACACACACATATATATATCAGTGACGTGCGGTGAGGTTCATTGCTGGTGAGGCACTGACTTATGAGTTAGACACCATGCATGTTATTGGACGTACGGAAATTTCACGCAAGCATACAACGCTGGAGGGCAAAAAGACTAACCTTTTACATGCCATCCATAGCCGCGTTAACTCAGTGAAACTTAGAAATGTAGGTATTGATTTTGTGCTATGATCCACAGCAAAGTGATCTGTATCCGCCAAGCTACGCAGATCCGTTGCCATAGCAACTGACAACAATACCACTTCATGTTTTAGGGTTTAACACCAAAAACATTCAAGAATTTGCACACAGAACAGAACATTTAGTCTGTTGTTGTAGTACGTTTTAGGTTTAATGTTTAATTAATAAATAATTGCTGTGGTAGATTAGCTACCACTTCTACTTAACTGAATTATTTAGACATACAAACTGTAGCCCACAAAACGCATATTTCATTAAAAAAACATCTTATTGCTGTCTTACCTTTATGTATCAATGAAATCCATGCACCGCTAATTCTGCACAAAAATATCCGTTCATCCAAAGCCAAGTCTATCTTCGGCATGTCTTTTCTACTCCGTTTGAGAATCATCAAACTGTCTCGAAGCAAAACTTTCAGCTCTGTTGGTCTTCCTTTAGTTATTATCTCCTGCTTCAATTGAAAATCTACTTTAGAAAACTAAGTGTAGAAATGTAGTCTTTCATGTTGACGTCGGAAGAGAGGAGAAAACAAATATATCGCTGTACTTTACTTATTTACTGTATGGCTAGCTCCATGGCTAGCTCACTGTGTCTTACTCTGCAGTTGTGCAGTCACAATATCTGGGATCATGAGCGCCCCCTGCCATGAGGCAAGAGAACTGCCTGCCTCCCCTGGAATCTGTTTTCTGCCGTTTCTGATCGCTCCTCTGCACACAAAACACGATACACACACAGTTAGTGACAAAAAACAATGTACATTATATACATAAGCGAAATTATGGAAAATCAGTCCATATATTAAATGTTTTTTAGCCATTTTATTATCCGCATACAGACAGGAGGAACATGGTCTCATAGAATGGCAGTCAGTGCAGTTAGCGAGAGATTGCGCAATCCCAGGTGAGGCTCAGCTTCCTGCTGCCTCACCGGCTTTGCTTCTGAGCATTTGAATGGGAAAATGCGAAAATCCAGCGATTTTGAAGAAAAAATAATCAGAATTGGTTAAGCTAAGTGAAAAATAGATACTTTATAGTACAAACCACAGGGTGAAAATAGCAATATAAATGGTTTTTTATATATATATATATATATATATATATATATATATATATATATATATATATATATATATATATATATATATATATATATATATATATATATATATAGCTCAGTGGATAAGTCACCAGTCTTCCACCCGGGATACCCGGGTTCGAATCTGGGGCAAACAGTTACAACAGGGAAATTGAGCTATGCAGTGTGGGTCCCTCCAAGACCCTTGGAGCTATATAGCCTACCTCATACCATGAGAGACATTGATAAGCATGACATGCCGGCATGACATGCCGGCTCAGACGTCGCCCGGCCAAACAGTTCTGCGTCAGGTGCTGGGGAACCAGAGCACCTTGATGAAAAATGGGCTACTGGAACAAGACGGAAATGGGCGAGAGATGAAAACATGGATCTGTTGGAATGCTACTACTCAAGTAACCCTAGCCAGAGGGGCTACATGCAAGGACTGTGGGAGGAATGGTTACTTCGACATCCCCAGTCGACACTAACTGCCAAACAACTAGTAGCTCAGTGTTCCAACATCCGCAAACGGCAACTGCTATCACAACTTGAGATTGACAAGGTACAGCACAAAGGGGAGGAGCCAGGACGCCAGGTCAGAAGGGAGTTAACTACAACTACCCACCCAGAAACTGGGTATGTAGCCCCAGTAATGAACGAACCATCTGAGCTGAACGAGGCAGCAACTGACCTGAGAGAGAGAATCATGGCCCGAATGAACACCAGACAACCCCGATGCCAATTACAACGGCTGAGTGAAGTACCATCAGAAAGTCTCATTGAAGATGTGAATGCAGCATTGAGAACGATCCCTACCAACACCATAACTGAAACCAATGAACTGATATACAACTCAGCATCAGTGATCCTTGAGATGCTTGGCTATAAGAGCAACCATGAGACCCAATATCCACCATGGAAAAGACAGTTAGAGGCTAAGATCAAGATAACAAGGAGGGAAGTGAGCCAACTGTCAGAGCTCCAAAGAGGTGCAATGAAAAGATCAGTACCTAAGAAGTACAGCCATACCTGAAGCACTCGAAACTGCCAAACAAAGGCTCCAAGCCTTGGCCAGCCACCTAAAGAGATACACAAGAGAGAATGAAGCCAGGAGGATTAACCGGCTCTTCTCCACCCAACCAGCTAAAGTGTACTCTCAATGGCAGGGTAATAACAACAGAGCAGACCCACCAAGGCTGGAGACTGAACAATACTGAAAAGGCATATGGGAAAGGGAGGCGTCCCACAACAGCAATGCACAGTGGCTACCACAGCAACCTCCCTGAACAAGCCCCGGTAACCATCACTGTGGCAGATGTCCAAGAAAGAGTCTCGGGTATGAAAAACTGGACAGCACCAGGACCTGACATGATCCATGCCTACTGGCTAAAGAAACTCACTGCCCTCCATGAGCGACTGGCAGCTCAACTGAACCAGCTGCTACAGAATGGGACTCACCCTGAATGGTTAACTGAAGGGCGCACAATCCTGATCCAGAAGGATCCCTCAAAGGGTTCAGTCCCATCCAACTATCGGCCGATAACCTGTCTCTCTACAACATGGAAGCTCATGTCAGGCATCATAGCAGCTAAGATAAGCGGGCACATGGATAAATACATGAGCACGGCACAGAAGGGCATCGGCATAAATAGCAGAGGAGCCAAACACCAACTCCTTGTAGACCACACAGTCGCCCGAGACTGCAAAACCCGACACACGAACCTGTGCACCGCTTGGATTGATTACAAGAAAGCCTATGACTCAATGCCACATACCTGGATCATTGAATGCTTAGAGATGTACAACGTCAATAGGACTGTAAGAGCCTTCATTGCAAACTCGATGGGGCTGTGGAAAACCACCCTTGAAGCCAACTGCAAACCCCAAGAATGGGGCCACAATCAGTCACCTCCTCTACATGGATGACATCAAGCTGTACGCCAAGAGCGAGCGAGACATCGACTCACTGATCCACACCACCAGGATCTACAGCACTGACATTGGGATGTCATTCGGACTAGAGAAGTGTGGCCGGATGGTTACAAAGAGAGGGAAGGTCGTCCGCACAGAAGGGGTCTCACTCCCAGAAGGAACAATAGCAGACATAGAGCACAGTTACAAGTACCTGGGAATACCACAAGCAAATAGCAACCTCGATGAGGTCACAAGGAAAGGAGCCACAGCCAAATACCTCCAACGAATAAGGCAAGTCCTGAGAAGCCAGCTCAATGGCAAGAACAAGATCTGTGCAATAAACAGCTATGCCTTACCAGTAATCAAATACCCTGCCGGAATAATTAGCTGGCCAATGGAAGAGATAAAGGCCACGGATGTTAAGTCTCGGCCTAACCATGCATGGAGGGTTCCACCCCAAATCCAGCACCCTGAGACTGTACACAAGCCGTAAGGAAGGAGGCAGAGGACTAGTGAGTGTGAGAACCACTGTTCAGGATGAAACATCCAAGATCCATAAATACATCAAGGACAAAGCCTCAACAGACGATGTGCTTAGCGAATGTCTCAGACAATGGGGAACAGAGGACGAGGTGCTGGAGGAACCATCATGGGAGGACAAGCCCCTACATGGGATGTACCACCGACAAATAACTGAAGTGGCTGATATCAGGAAATCCTACCAATGGCTGGAGAAAGCTGGACTCAAGGACAGTACAGAGGCCCTCATCCTGGCTGCACACGAACAGGCCCTAAACACCAGAGCAATAGAGGCTCAGATCTACCACACCAGACAAGACCCAAGGTGTAGGTTGTGCAAGGAGGCCCCTGAGACTGTCCAGCACATAACAGCAGGGTGCAAGATGCTGGCAGGGAAAGCGTACCTGGAACGACATAACCAAGTGGCGGGCATAGTGTACAGAAACATCTGTGCAGAATATGGACTGGAAGCCCCGAGATCAAAGTGGGGAACACCCCCAAAGGTGGTGGAGAATGACCGAGCTAAGATCCTGTGGGACTTCCAGATCCAGACAGACAAGATAGTAATGGCGAACCAACCGGACATTGTGGTGGTGGATAAAGAACAGAAGAAAGCCGTTGTGGTGGATGTAGCAATACCAAGTGACTACAACATCAGGAGAAAGGAGCACGAGAAACTGGAGAAATACCAGGGCCTCAGAGAGGAACTGGAGAAGGCCTGGAAGGTGAAGACCACAGTGGTGCCTGTGGTCATCGGGGCCCTGGGGGCAGTCACCCCCAAACTGGAGCAGTGGCTACAACAGATCCCAGGAAGAACATCAGACATCTCAGTCCAGAAATGTGCAGTTCTAAGCACAGCCAAGATACTGCGCAGAACCCTCAAGCTCCCAGGCCTCTGGTAGAGGACCCGAGCTCAGAGGATGAAAAGAGACCACCCGCGGAGGGTGAGAAGGGAATTTATATATATATATATATATATATATATATATATATACACACATAGTGGAACAAGCTAATGACCGGGCCCTTTATACCCAAATAATAAAGCTCATGATAATTTAACTTCACAACATAGACATGCCCGCAACAGCGGAGCTAACAAGTTTCACCACCACACTAGTCGACTATGTCATTCTGAAATCCATCTAACATAAAGAACAACAAACCAAGAGAACAACAGAGACGTGGTTCTGAAATCAGTTCAGAACCACAGATGGATTCGGATCATTTTGACACTTTATCAATTTCAACTCAGAGCCTGGAGCAGCTCGCAACTGCTGGAGCTAGGTTTATTGTTGACGCGTTAAAACGAGCACACATCACCGCACATTGAAGCAGGTACGCAGAGGCACATGCCGCATGTGCAGCACCTCTTGCACCTCTGAATGTTTGTAACTTGGCGCGGATCGCGCGAGCCGCCGTTCACACAAACTGGATGATCTGGAAGATGTTCTTCCAGGTGACTCCAATGTGAACCTTAACTATGAACGCCATACTGCTGTCTTTGCTCAAAAACGCGCTCAACCCCAACTGTTAAAAGCGCGACTATAACTCAGCCTTCAGTCCCTGACATCACCGCTGTACCACCGACAGAGAGAAAAGGGATGCAAGCTCGGCGGCTGGGCTGATAAAGTTTAGTATCAGTCTACAGTTAACTCTCACTTTGTGAATAATGTCAGAGTTGCTACCTGTAACTAGTCCGGCTCCTTCGCTGGGCTGGGAGTTTTGGCGGGTCTGAATCGCTGCCAACAAAAAAGTCCGGTTCATCTCCAAGACAAGGAACAAAATATGCGTTCATTTTTTTTACTTTTTCTTGCTCTCTTTTTTCCATCCTTTTCACTTTGCCACTCCATGGAGCTCCACTCATGTTAACTTAGTTCGTAAAAATGCTCTAGTTTGCCATCTGTTGCCAAGTGACTTATGATGACGTTGGTGGACGGCTGGTGACAAGTTTTACCCAGAATACACTTGGAGACAATATGGATGATCCACTTATAACTTTGTATGTCATAGACTTAAATGTAAAAGTAAAAATAAAGCCAGTCATATAGCACAACATTTTATTCAATATTATATACACCCACCAGTGTTGTGGTACTCGAGATCGGTCTTGGTCTCGAGTCCGGTCTTAAGACCATTTTCTGATGGTCTCGGTCTCGTCTCGGACTCGACCGCATTTGGTCTCGGTCTTGTCTCGGTCTCGGGCTCTGAGGACTCGGCATTTTATTTCAAGACCAGTCGAGACCGCAACTGTGAAAATATCACTAAACGTGCAGCATACTGTCCAGTTTATTTGTTAACATCTTTGTTTTCAGTGGATGCAAAACGCACCGATTAAAATCCAAGCAACTACGTGTTTCTCCCCCTCCCCCTCCCCTCCCCACCTTTCACTCGCGCGCGGCGCTCTGAGTCATGCACAGTGGTTTTCTCTCAGCGGCAGAAAATGTTTGTCTAATCGTCAGTAATATAATAGCGCTGCATAAATAGTAAGAAATCCGATGGCCACAGCTAACTCAACAGCGCTTCGCTTTCACAGACGGTGGAGACAACGTCTAACTTTTTTCGTCACTTAGAAAAGAAGCTCAAAGAAGGTAATCTCTGTTAACGTGATGTTAGCAAAGCTAGCTGTACAGAGACACGTAAGAACTTGTGATGAAAAAGTCACTCACTGCCTGAATTATTGTGCAGAGATGTTGACTGACTTGTCGCATATATAGGACAACGCTATGTCCAAAAGTCTGCAGTATAGTGATGTGACATTCAGAAACAGTCGATTCTTCTCCACGGCTCTTTATTTATTAGATAGGACTGGAGTGTCACTCACTGAGAGCCGTTGTTCTATCAGATAGCCATATGCTGTCAGAATAGCAAACATGCAGTGAGTACCATGCCTGCGCATTAAGAAGTCCGACCGTCAGAGGAGTTGTCAGTTCACCATACGCAGCAAGTTATGACGAAAATAAGTCATTAAATTGTTTTCAATGATAACTATATAGATATACATGTGTTGTCATGGTTTCAAAGTGTATTTAAAGCAGGTCTGGCTGCAGCTGGATGCCATACAACTGTTAATAACCAAGTGTATGATGATCTACGTCATGATTCTATGTTGCTGATTAAATAAAATCATATGGTAATGACAGCGTATGCATGTCTGAGCTAAGCGTACGACTATCTGACAACGTATGCTGATCTGACAGAACACCGTGAGTTTGTGTTAAGCGTATGACGATCTGACCTGACAGAACACCCGTTCTTTGTTCTTCTAATGCTCTGTGTACACTGCATCATTATTTTATTTAATTATGTACGTTGATATTTAAATTAACAAATAACTAAAACACAAGAACGAAAGAGCATGCAGAGCATGCACATTGCTCTTTGATTGTTTTTGTTCAAAGTGGCAGCTGTAATGTCTGCCATGGTGTCAGACTACCTGGCTTCATGTACTGGGATAGAGAGTGAAAACAGTCACGATGAGCGCCTTCTGTTTGGTTACTTCTTGCTTGTTGCTCCTTGGTCAGTGTTCATAGTTGAGCGTTATTTACCGTCAGGGCATTGCCTCAATTGCTATGTTTAATGGTGCAGACGGTGGTGGTTTCTTACATGAGCAATATGGGCAAATGCCCAGGGCGTTATGTTTTTCGGGATGGCATGAGACCATCATACATTGTAGCACAGAAATGGAATATTTAATATTGGTAAAATGTATTAAGTATTTAATATCTAGGTGTTTTTATGGGAATATGGATCTTTCAGATTATTCTGAGAAGCAATTTCGATCATATTTTACATTTTATTGTGTCATGTAGCTGTAGCCGGTCTTGGTCTTGACTCGGTCTCGACTCCCCTCGGTCTTGGTTTTGACTTGGTCTCGGACCCTAAAAGTCTTGGTCTTGTCTTGGTCTCGATACACTCTGGTCTTGGTCTTGACTTGGTCTCGGACCCTAAAAGTCTTGGTCTTGTCTTGGTCTCGATACACTCTGGTCTTGGTCTTGTCTTGGTCTCGGGTTAGGTGGTCTTGAACACAACACTGACACCCACTATGTCACTAAAATCAGTTGGTCTGGAAATGTTTTTAACAACCATCAGTCAACCATGACTGGGGCAACCTATTATAATCTACTGGGTATAATTGTATGTAACTTTATATACACCCGGGGTCACCAACGCAGTCGCACCCGGAGCAAGTTCTAATAATGGTCATTGTCATATAATATATAATAAGGGAGCACTGCAAAAAAAAAAAAAAAAAAAAAAAATCAATTACATGTTTTTACCTTGAAATAATAACATTTGTTTATTTTTAGATTTTTTTTGTGAATTATAAAAACGTTTAAAAATAATTTGCTGTATGTATACAACTCCTTTCTGAGGTTAAAGTTCAGAATTATGCGCAGACGCCTGCAGGATATTATCAGGGGGCAGCAGCAGCTGCAGTACGGCTGTATCCACAGCAAGTCAAAGTCTAAATGTTACTGGTCAGTTTACTTTTGTTTATTTGGCGGCTTGGTGCTTTTTCTGTAAGCTAAAACTGAATGAGCGGAGTTTGATCCCACTTGTAGTTCCAACAACGGTCGTTTGGATCCCGGCTGAGCTTTTTACCGTGTGCGGTTCTGGCGGGTCGCCGGATGGCAGACATCTGCCGCTCCTACTGAGCATCTCAGACTGCGGGTTAAACAATTTAATCTTGTCGAAATGTTCCCCAAAAGAGTAGAAATTAAACAAACAATGTTGCATCACCTTCTCCTCCTCTGTCCTCTGGATGTCTGTTACCACCTGAACCTGGGAATCAACATCTTCCTCTTTCCATGGATCACACGGGTATGCTTTGCTGTCATGTCTTTATTATTTAGCATCTTTTTTTAATAGAGCAAATCCTTTTAAAAATGGAATGAAACTCAGGACCTCAATTCCCATTCAGCATAATGACATTGTGTTAACATGTGGAAGAAAGTCTCTCTTCATCCTCCAAAATGGCTTCTTGAAAAGTAGGTTACAGCTTGAAAAACTAATTTTCAATAAAGATATGACCTCAAAGGAAGCAGATGAATAAGACTTATTGCCCTTAATAGAATTAGATTAAAAAAGGAACCAAACTAGTTTTGTTAGATGTATTTTTTGTTTTAGTTATGGCAGGACAATCTGATTTATAATGCAGAAACATGAGTCTGGAAGCGGGGAGTGTTGGGTGACAGTCACACCCTGACCTACCATCTGACTAATCAATTGCATCTCATACTCTCATTACAGCATTACAACATGGTGAAAAGAAGAGCTAAATACTATATAAAACATAATAACCTCAACTCAGCCACAGAAAGTGGATTTCAAGTTTCATTCCTATAAAATCTTGAAGTGCAACATGGCTGAGCAGAGGGCGGCTCTGACTGTTGTCTTGTGCTTTTGCTCCTATTTTGTCTTTTAAATTGTTACTTATTTTGGAATGCTGTTACTAGCATATTCTCATTTTCCCAGGGTGGGTCATGTTAGCTGTGTGTGACATGCTGTCAGGGTCCCATCAAGCTGATGATGGAGTCTGTCACTCATGCTCTCAACAAAATTAGACCCAGTGTGTGTGTGTTCTGCAGAGTGTGTGTGAGTTTTGTGTGCTGGGGCATATTACAGACCAGGCTACAATTCAGTTTCAATGAATTCCAGGCAGCAGGAGAATGAGTTGAAAATGAGACCTTTTACTTGCAAATGTATTGCACTGTATTTCCACTTTGGTCCTGTTGATGCAAAGTGACCCTGGATGTTGGCTCTCAGAAAGATTCTCACCGTTGTGGAAGTCAGTGGAAAGTCAGGACTCAGTGTTTTACTGTCAGGTTACAGAAATTATCAAAACTGATAGTTTCAGTCTTTTCATTGTAATTTAAATAGATTTGTACTTCAGGATGTGTCACATTTTTTAAACTGATTTGTTAATGTAATCTAAATTTGTGCTTTTCTGAAATGTGACTGGCAATCTGCAGTCACTATCTACCTTAGCTCCTACCCTTTGACCGCTGATTGGCTGACGAACCGAAAATGCAAGAAATGATTGCTGATTCATTTATCACATTCATCATTCATCTGAATAAGAGATAATTAAAACTGTTCTGGAGCATTTAAAATATTTCTTCCAAATATCAGCAGCACCCGTTGGCAATTAAAGGAATAGAAGAACCAGGCTCTTGGTTCTGCCAGGCCACCCAGCTTCATATGGTTGGAGGAGAGAAGAGGAGACAGACTTTGTCCAAAATAATGAACCTGTTTATTAGCTGCTGTTTCATTGCTTGGGGAGGTTCACTGGATAGCAGGCAACTTTCATCTATTTCAGTTCAATGTTAACAGCACCAATTTAAAACAAATATCTCGAGGCACTTTACGAAAAAGTCCTTTCAGTTCAGTCGCACACATTCCAACTGATTATTACCAAACAGTACATTATGCTCAGTGTTGTCATTGACTTCACAGCAATCCCTCATACTGAGCATACATGTAGCGACAGTGGAGAGGAAAAACTCCCATTAAACAGGAAGAAACCTCCAGCAGAACCAGAACCTGGCTCAGTGCAAGCGGTCATCTTCCACAGATGACTGGAGGTTAGAGAAGACAGAGGAGAAAGAGATGAACTGATGCAGGAGAACTTTCTATGTTCATGAAAAGTAACAAGTGAGTAGCAGGGAAGGGAGAGGGATTAGCTGTTGGCAGCATTGTGTGAGCTGATGCCCTCCACCAGGAAGGTTTCATAGGATGAGATGAGCAGAACATGACTCCACACTCCTTTGGTCTGGTCCAGAAGCAGCTGATGAAACACATTACCATGTGTGAACAATTCACAGGAGTATCAAGATTAACAAAAGCTTGTTGGGTGAAGGAGGAATTCATGTCAGCCATGTTTGTGGAGATTTCCAAAAATGATCAGTGAAACCAGTAAGGAGTTCAGCTTTTCTCTGATGACAGTTGTAGCTCTGCCTGTAGCTAAGACATCTGTATTAGCCTGATGCTATAAAAGCATTTCTCAGAAGCGCAGAATATTGTCTATGCCTTTTGAAGGACTCTGGTTGGGCATCATTATTCTAATGTGCTACATTTTTGCAACAATCAGAAAACAGAAGATGTTGAAGTCAACGTCTTAAAAAATTAGCTGGAAAGCAAAACAAGACAGCTAGCTGGGTTTTTATGGCTTTTTTGCTCTCGTGACACCGCTAACTTTTCCGGGGTTAGCGGTCAGATGGTGTCAGACCCTTTTTTAGAATCTATTTCACTGGGCTTCCAAGTATACAGCTGAAAACAGAATACTGTCAACAGAAAGCCACAGACTGTGAAGAATGTTCAACTTTTCAGCCTGTGAGGTCGCCCTGGATATGAAGACCCCACACACTGGAAAAGTTCCTCAGTTGTAATGGAAAACCACCAAAAAAGAGTAAAGTAGAGTCGAATTGTATAATGTTTGCTACAAATGCAGCATCAATCTATAATATTCCAGGGTTTCTGGCAAGCCTGGTATTTGAATAGTACTTTTTATTTAGAGTCCTGCTGGTGGGAAGATGGATTAGATTTGCTCCCACTTAAGACCGTCAGAGTGATCATGTGTGAGTTTGGAGGTATGGGGAACACCCGGAGTCTGTCATGTTCATCACACCACCCTCAGGCAGTTTCTACAGGACCTACATCTGAGGACCTACATCTGTCTTGGGAATACCTGCAGGGGACCTTAGAAACGCAAGCATGCAAGTTTTCCCAGGAGAGCATTTCCCACTGGAGTATTTCCCAACAGAGCGTACGGTATTTAGGACACCCTACCTTGACTGGTGTGAATGATGTCGGCATATTGCTCACATATAACCCAGTTTGAAAATAGAGCTGGTGAAAATGTGATACCATAATTACTTGATCTCTAACTTTGGCTACATATCAAGAGGCAATAAAACAAGGCGGTGCTCTACATGATGACAGTTAGGCACACAAAGAGACAACATACACAAAACGTTATTTCTTTTAAAAGTCATAATACAAAAAACATTTTATTCTTAACTTTTAAATCAAGCCACTTTTTGCTTTCAAAAGATCATTGATATCCCTGATGATTGCAGTAATTGGATTTAAACCAGATAAGACATTAACCTCCTGACTTTGTTTCCATTTCCTTGTAATTAGTATTGAAATGTAATTCTTCTTGGAGTCCTTGGAGCCATTATTAAAAAATGCTAGGTATTTAATGGTCCTATTAAAAAGCAATCTATTCCCTAGAACCATGTGTGTTTTGATTAGTGTGTCTGCTCAGCTGGATACTGAGGATTTGTTGTTATTGACTTAAAAGAGATGAATGACTGGCGTGTCAGAGTGAGAAAAATAGAGAGCGAGAGATGAGGAAGGGAGGCGCGACGGAAACTTAGATGATGAAATTTCTCTGGATCAATTGTCTGTCCATCCCTCAGTCCGGGAGCCCGTGGAGCCATGTCACAAGCACTCTGCTACAAGTTTTAATAAGGGTCATGACACCGCCATGCTTTTAGAGCCACTCCCATCACGCTTCCATTCACATTAGCATCAATAAGCCAGGGCAGCAGCAGTCTTCATTAGACCCAGCCGAATATCCAGCAGCCATCTATTACTTGGCAGGTTGAACTATCTTTAGATTAACTACACACAGCTTTAGGAGGCACTTAGGTATGATGTGTAATAATGTAGCACAGCTAAATTACAGTAGCTGCTGGCTGTTAACTCCGTTTCATTTTTTGGCAGCAAACGGTCTTGAGAATAAAGTAGGACATCCCACAACAGTAAGTGTGTTTTTCTAAAGTATGTGGACATATATTAATATTTAATATACATTTTGACAAGTGGGAAGGAGTTGATTAAGTTTTTTTTAATCAAGTTAATTGCAGGGTCTGTGATTAATTGCTTGTAATTGATCAAATTTTAATCAAAAACTTTATATCAACAGATGAAGCAACATTTTCACATGTTTTTATTTAATGGAAACACTGCAATTGTGAAATTGTGTATTTTCGGCATCAGTGGAATGTTGACAAAGATTTGCAAACATTTGTAATGAAAACACAGCTGAGATTTCTGCCTGGGGTTCATCTACTAATTACTGACTGGAAAGGGGTGAGTATTAATACAATCACTTATTCTAGGTTAAATATTTTTATTTAATTATAAATATTTTGTTTTCACTTTGACATGGATTTTTTTTTTTTTTGTCAAAAAGCTGATCAATTTGTTAAAGAAATTAGGGGCTTAAACTCTCGAGGGGGTGAATACTTTTTATAGGTACTGAATATTACTCCATAGAGAAATTAATACATTCTTGAGCTAAGAAATACTGTTTGTTGGAGAATAATAGTTTTTACCAGTCAGAATACTTTCACAACGACAGCTAATAGAAGGAAGTCAACTGTTTTCTGAGTCATACCAAGAACAAACAATTGAAAGCACAAGTTTTGTCTTTTCTCATCAGACAGCTGATTTCTGTTATGTTGCACTCTCTGTGATCTGGGTCAAATTCTTTTACATTCATGGAATAACTTCAACCAAGAGAAGAAGAAAGTTCAAAGGACAGTGTTTAGAGAAACCCCTGCCTTTCAGGGGAAGACGGTCAAATAGAAACTGGGGGCAATAAATTAAAAACTAAACCTTTCCTTTGGTGAAACATAGAGAAAGTGTTTTCTTAAAACTCCTGCAGACTCTAATGGCCCTCGCATCCTTTTAACAAATGTGCCAGAATAAAGAGCAGACACCCAATCTGTGGTGCCTCTGTGGAGTCTGTCCTTCTTTCATGTAGACGTCTTGTTGCTGCCTGTTGCTCCTGCAATTTAAATCCTGTCCACAGCAACATCATTAAACTGCTAGAAAACAGTTTGTTTAGCTGGAAAGGCTGTCCATGTTTCATCCTCTTATTATTAACAGCTCAAAATGAAATATAGTTCTTCTTTGAACATGAGGCATCAGCCCATATTAGAAGACACTGAGTGTAGTAGTCCTTTTTGTAAGAAGCTATGGAACAACTATTTAGGGAGTCTTTGGATGGATTATATGTATTTCTTAGACAGACAGACAACTAGTTCTGAATCACTGAAATGATCAAAAAAATAAAAATTTTATGATTCTGCAACAGTACATCTAAACTTAACCACCTTCTGCAGCAAAACAATGAAATTAACTTATTAGCGTAGAAATAAGAAGTGATAATAATGAGTGGATGTGTAAGATGAAGGGTTATTACCCAGTGATGACCTCTATTTATCAGAATGTAGCCTTAACCAAACAACCAACTTAGAGAAAGTAAATCGATAAAGAGTAAAAGGAATCCTTTTCTGGATGAAGGTGTGATGGTGGCCATCAGGCCTTCCCTCCCAGGGTTTTCTGAATCCATCTCCCCCTGTACATGCTGCAAGTTTCCTGTTCCAGAAGAAGCAAAGCAGTACCAGAGGATCAGAGACCCCAACGTGCTCCACTGTATTTTCAGTGAATGCTTCATTTAGACATATCACACTGATCCACAGACCCAAACAGGTCCAGTTCTGTTTCAGTGCGTCACTAAGCAGAATTCCAAAACCTCTTTGATTTATTTATCAAGTTATGGATAAATTGGACGCGGCTTTTCTGGTCCAATAGAACTAGTTGAAAATTTTGCCTTGGAGTTCAGGCATGTAGCTCTGTAGCTTTTATTGTGTCCTTCTCTGTGGAAACTGAAACCCGAGAGGCTGCTGCCATCAAATCCTGCTGCAGATTTTTATTTAGTGGTATTATTATTTTGATCAAGAAACTGCTAGCAGCTGTTGATAGTTTCCTCTTTCAGTCACTAGGTATCTAAACTTTTGAACTCTTCTCTGAACTTTTTGGTCAAGTCTCTTGACTTGGCAATGAAACAACATCATCAGCAAACCAGGTATTGGAGATGTTCTATCTGTCAAACATGCTGGGCATGAAACCACTAATAAAACCTCTGATGGGTGCCTGGGTTTTATGAATATTTCTGATTACTATTTGGTTATTTTGGTGGAAATGTTTAGTTTCATTTTAACTTTATATCTTATATTTCTATGCTCATTTTTATTGAATTTTAATTGTTTAATTGTTTTATATTACATATATTTCATTATCAATTAAGTTGTGATAGGATGTGATTTACTCTTTTGGAGCATTTGTATTGTCCTTTATTTCAGATGTGCTTTTTTAGTACAGTTATCTTATCTTATCTTAGCTAATTTTAACTTATCTTTATTCTCTCAATAGGTTGGATAATTTTGAGACTGCAATCGTTATTGAAAATACACTATGAACCTGGGTAAAATCTTTTTTCTGTTAGTTATATTTATGTATTTAAACTGTGTTTTGAAATTTGTTAATTGCAAAAACTGGAACAATCTGGAATTTTGTCTGTAAACCTAATTTGCATGTGAGCTTGAATAATTTTAAATGTAACTGTAGTTATTAAAATAGCAAATCAGCATTTTGTTTTCATGTGGACAGGCAATGTTGGGGTTGATCACAACGTAAATGTGTTGACTGAATTGTACCAGTATGACTTCAACTCTTGTATAATCAACATCTAGGTTCTGCCTCTCTGAAGGAGTTTAGTTTTAGACTTGCATGTAGCACACATGTTACTGTCTTTGTCTGAAGTTCTTCCCTCCAAGCTCCCTTTCTGCTCTTCTGCTCCTGTTGCACTAACTATGTCTTTCTGCTTCAGTATTCTTGTCTGTCACGCAGCACATCCTGCAATTTTCCCATGATTAATATTCTGTCTAGAATAGTCAGTTAAATTACAGAGGAACAGCAAATGTCATCCTCAACTCCCCTGCAATTGGTGGTCTATTTTATAGCCTTTGAAAGTAACTTACACAAAAAAAAAAAAAAATTACTATCACACAACTGATTCCGAAAAATGTTTTCTTTTCCTGAAATCTGGGGAGAATTAGATGAGGGAGAACCAATCAAAATCAAATCTTCCAAGCCAGTTTGCCTGTTGATGGAAGAAAATTTGTGTTTATCTCAATCATTTTCTACCAGGAAACTTTTTTTTTTTTTTTTTTACCTTAAGCAATATTAAACATCCAAAATCGGTTTTGCACATCAACAGTTCCTCTGCAGAGGATATAACTGACATTTATATGCAAGCAGCTTTCCTTCCAAAAAATAAAATAAAATAACACATTCCCACTAGGAAAGCAAATGCCAAAATAAAACCCACTTTTTCTTTCTGATCTCCAGCTTGGAGCCCAAGCAGCATGAAATGTCAAAAATAGAATGGGCATCACCTGAGAAAAAAATCAATGGCTGTGTTCTCCAGAGCACTGGCCTCATCCTGTGTGGTGTCCTGTTTGCTACAGCTGCTGTATAATGGAGGACCATCAGTTTGATTTGTAAATAAATGAGACTGAAATACTGTTGGCCTGGCTGAGTGATTGATAGGCTGAAATGCTCTCGCTTTCTGCGTAAAGATTGATCTCAGCCGCCCGGCACAATGGAAATAATTTAAGTCAAACAAAAGGGAGCGCACCCGGTGAGGCGGGGAGTGCTGCAGTGTGAGATGCTGCTGAATTACACGGCTCCTATAGTGCTGCAGTTATTTATTGACCTCTTGGTGAAATATGTTGACATTTAGCTTACTGTGGGGTGGCGAGCATATGAGTGTGTGTCCATGTAAGTGATGCTAAGTAATGAACATGTGTCTGTGTTCACACACACAAACTCACGCACACACTGAATGTCTCAGCAGCATTGTGTGGGTTTGATTGAGGTCCTTCTCAGGCACAGTTCTGAGTTCAGCCAGTTGGAGGCGTTCTAACTCCAGAAACAGGAGGGAAAGCAAACAGCCCGCTACTGAGTGGACAATCAGTCCACATATTCCTTTTGTCTCAACTGGAACTAGTGGGTTTTAACAGCGATGAGCAGGAATACCAAGAAATGAGGAAGGATTTCACATCTTAAAGTGAAAAACTGTCTGATTTAGTTGGTGGAACATAAAAGCTTGTTTGTGCTTCAGAGGTGGACACACTCTCACACTTCCTGATGAGTGATTTTCCAGGAGAACTGGCTTGACCCGAGTGTGTCATCTGTCACTCAATACACACCAGGAAACAGCTGAAGCACTCGATTCTGCTGCGTCTCTTACACACACCTCCACACATGCATGCATGCACATCGGATTGTGCTCATTTGAGTTGATAATAGTTAAATCTGTCACTTATTCCTTTTTTATTTTGTATAGTTTGTGTCTGGTGGAGGTGTTGTGTCTTAGTGTAGAGGACGATGAAGATGTAGTTTAAAGCTGCAGTGTGTAACATTTACAGAAAATATAGTTTTCACATATTTACTAAGACTGCCACCATGGCCTGACAGTTTGTTATGAGACAGATATTCTGTCTCATAGGATGGATCTCCTCCACCTCCTCCCTGAGCTACGACTGCTGTCTGAAGAAATGAAACACTCCTCACCAAAAACAACCAATCACAGCCAGGAGGAGGGGCTTAGTGCTATCAATCAACCTTGTGTACACTTTTCTCATTATGCTAATAGCAGATATACAACTTACTGTTCCAGGAAAACTGTTTATCTGCCACTCTAACTAGCCTTAGCTTTCACAGTCTGCTTTGTGGTGAACCAGCTGTTGCATGGCAAAGAGAAAGTAGGAGGCTGTGAGCGGCGTGTACACGAGGGAGATGGACAGCACTGAGACCTTCCTCCTGGCTCGGATTGGTTGTTTCTGATAAAG
Source organism: Poecilia mexicana (assembly GCF_051168715.1). Classification (NCBI taxonomy): domain Eukaryota; kingdom Metazoa; phylum Chordata; class Actinopteri; order Cyprinodontiformes; family Poeciliidae; genus Poecilia; species Poecilia mexicana. The sequence continues at coordinate 1,732,694 of NW_028263379.1, read as the reverse complement.
CTGTGTATTTCTGCAGTGAGTACAGGAAACTCTGAGAGAAGGCAGAAGAGCTCAATTCTTTTCACAGATCTTCTATTGCATGTGTTTGTTTTAACAAACATTCTGCAGCATTAAATAATCAAAGAAAACATATTATGCAGTGATGAAGACAGCATGTCAGCCACCTTCATCTCCATCCTCCTCTTTGTGGCCATCATGTCGGGTGACTTTCTTCTGTTAGTCTGTACGGAGTCAGCTGAAGTTATAGAGAACAGAAATATGAAGAATATTGCCCTAAGGTTATGTTCATTCCAACATAACAATAAAAACACTTTGGATAGCTCACCGTCTTTCTGATGCACTCTGCTCCTCCTGCATAAGTCTTTAGTATTTTTTGACAGGATCTTTTGCACTTTGAAGGTCTGGGCTCATAGTTTTCACATTTTAACTTACCACATTACAGGAGCAGCAGCAGAGACCTGCAGGGTGGAGTAAAGAAAATATTATTTATACAACAGCCTAGGGTGTGGAAGGGAAAATTAGTCCCATTTGAAAAGCCTTCAAAGTCGGATTGTTTTTAAATGCAAGAGCTTTAAATCAGTCATTAGTTTTTATGTTAAATGTAAAATATTATAACGGTACAAACAACACTTAGCAAGTTGTTAATCTATGGGTTGTAAATAGTGAAGGAACTAACTGCTCAGCAAGTGTAGCATTATTTTCTTACTGATCTAAGCTTAACTTTATGATCATTTCTTGTTCATTTTCATACCTTTATCTTTTGGAGTGTTATTTTTGTCCATAATTTCTAAGCATGTCAGTAAGACCGAAGTCTCCATCTAAAACTGACTATGAACATGATGGGATGACATCATGTAAACAGGAGTCAGTCCGGCCTTCTGGCCCCAGCAACCGTCTGAGACCTCAACAAATCTTCTATCTTTCAATAGGAAACCAAACGGACCAGTTAAAATGTCTGAGTCAGTGCTAATTTAATTTAGGATGCTGATAAATGTGGACATGATGCTCAAACATCTGGATTTGCTGGCTTCCAATAAAATAATCGAAATAGTAACAATAAAGGAAACTTGCTGATTATTAGAAAAAAACCGATTGCTTAAAATCTGGGATGTTCTTTTGTATTTCACAGATAAGCGATATGAAGTTTGACTCCACAGGTAAAACACATGTTGACAGCTCGTTTGTTCATCAAGCCTGGTAAATAGACAACTAATTACAGTTGATACTCCCAATAAATGGCTGTCACAGATGTTTCTCAGAGATTTTATCAGCACATATTTATTCATCCTTCCCAATTTTCTGAAGCATAAAGGCTTAAAAGGTTTTGGGGTCCGTATTTGGCAGAAGGTGACACTCTGTCATTAGAGCCATCATTTGGAAAAACAAACAAAAACAAAACGACAGCATACGCAGACGATGTGTCATACAAAACAGAACAGCAAGTTGAATATAGAATATTGAAAGCCACCACATCAATACTGTACATACAGTAAAGAATTTATGAATTTCTTCTGTTTTTTTCTTTTAGCATTTAAATCTTTCAAATATTTAAACCAATGTCAACATCAGAGAAAGACAACTTTAGCAAATATAAAAAAGATATTTCAAGTGATTATTTAATTTATTAAATAATGATAAGTAAAACATTTCCCCATGGTTATAGAATCAATATTCGGGGGTTGATTGACAGCATGATCATTCAAGACAATACTTATGCATTGAAATGAAAGGCTGACTCCTTTGCCTTCAGCAGAGAATGCTGCATGTTGCTGTGCAAGATACCAAAGAGCCTTCCAGAAAAAGATCAAGCATTGTTCCGTCCTCAAGTTTGCGTGCTCTTTCACATGTGAGCAGCTCTGTGTCTGTGAGTTGTCTAAGTGTAAGTGTTGTCAGAGCAAACTAAAATCCAAGTTGACACGCTCCCATTGATTTGTGTGGAAAAGGCTGCAGAGGGATAAGAGCTGCGATGCTTCTGGCATAAACAAATAAAAAGGCGCTGTCAGCTAGTGGTACGCACCGAGGATTGAGATGTAAAGACCAGTGCTTTTAACCAGCCAGCACCTGCACTAAAATCAATACCTTCACTGTGATGGGCAAATCCACACACACACTGACACATGCACACGCACACACTAAAATATATATTTTATGTGGGCAGTTCAGTCCACTTCTCCAGCTGTCAACAGTAATCCAGGGTGTCAGTGATGAATATTGGAGGTGCTAGCAGTGTGACAGTCAGCAGGGACCTGGCTGAGCCACATCACTGTAATCTTGTGTTCACACAGGAACCAGATATCCTCCCAAGGATGAACATAAATACTTTGTTACTTTATTTTTTTTTAACACAGTCAAATACAATTTTTCTGGTGTTTGCTTGCAAGAATCAAAGCTATTTGTAATCTCTTTAAAGGCTCTCAAGCAATTATTTTCCAAGCTTTCTGAAGGTCTTTAAAATGTTTATTTGGGGAGCTGCACTTGCTTCTTCACTACACTTATTATTTTTTTTTTTTTTGTCCATTGCATTACGTTTTTAGAAATATGTTGCTTGTTTGTTAAGCCCTTCAACTCTAACCTTTGAATCATTCAGGACTCAAAAAGTTCCCAAGCCCAGAGAAGCAACACACATTGGGTCTACGATAATGTTAGAGTTTTGGCAGTGACACAAATGTGTGTTTTGCAAACGATTTGCCTAAAGTTGCATTTCAAAAACTTTTTTCACTTTTTTTATTTTCCTTGGCATGAAATAATTTTATGTCATTAAATTCCCATCATCAACACAGAAGAAGTTTTGTAAAGGGTGTTAGCAGGATTTTACAAAATAGCTTTTTAAGTAATATTTACTTCTTAAATGCAGCAACAGTTAGATTCATGTGAGACTTATTCTCTCTTCATCCTGTTGGAGCTCAGAGGGTTTACAGATAGCAGGAGGTTCCACTAAGATTAGGATGAACTCCTCTGCATTCAAGCTTTGAGCGTGTCATCTAAAAAAAAGTGATAGTGCTGAGCCAGCAATATTGGTTCATGATTCTGTATTTTTATTAACAACTCAAGAAGAAGGAAGTTGTAGTCAGAGTCTTGTTCAGAGGTTTTTGTGTCGATTCACCCCCACAGGTGATGAGATGAACAGGTTCTTCAAAGGGTTTGGTTCATCTGGCACAGTGCAGAGTGAAGAAGATGTAACCAATGTTGGTCTGTTGAACAGAGTCTGCCGGACTACCAGGTGTGAAAACACGCTTTCACATGGTGAAAATGTGTCGGTGATTGTGCAGTGATTACTGTGCACTGGTTACAGCAACACCCTTAAGGCGGTGGTATTTTCTACAAGCCTCTCTGTGGCTGTCCTCACCACACCAACAGGCTGTCACATTACTTTCTAATCAGTATCCTAAGCACAACTTAATCCTCCAGTGTAATGCCAGGGATTTTCTCTGACAAAGGTACACACTGCCTTTAAGCTGTAGCTTGATAAAGCTGGTTCTTCTTTTAGTTTCCAAACAGTCTGATGTTGATATGTTGGAACATGATTTGGGCCTGTGCGTCCTTCTCCCAGCTCTAAGCCCAACTGCAGGGTGAGTGAGAAGCGTTCTTGGTTTACTGGCTCATGAAGAGTTTAAACTGATAATTGCAGTTCAGCAAGACTTTCCTTCCATCAGATGATGTTGATGGTGACTATTGATGACAGATCTCAAGTTAACCACCGCTAGGAAAAGAAGATATGATTTCAAACATCAGCAATACTTCTACAATTTAGATTAACTGTAATTTCAGTTTCTCAGATGCTCATTATATCAACTTATCAAAATAATGTTTTCATCTTCACTCCTGCTTTGCATTTTGAAGCACTTATTTGAACACATATTAAAGTGTTCTTAGTTTAATTTTAATTAATTTTATAATCTGGCCTCAGTACCAAATTTCTTAAATATTAATGTCTTTCAGTAAACATATTCATAGTGCAGTATAAAATTACTATTGTTCTATGAGTTATTGCCTGTTTGTTCTTACACATTTTAGCTTGCACCAAATATTAGAGTGTGTGATCTTTCCTTTTGGTAGTAACTTTTTTTGAACAGGCAGTGTACATTTTCCTATTGTCAGCCATATTGGATTTTGAGGTATTAGATGGTGAGGAAGCTCCTTTTTCTCCATTAACTTCAGCTGGAGTTCAGTTAAATTCACTGTCTTACTTCTTCCTGAAAACTTAATGTACAGGTGATCTTTTCCTGACATTCCATAATACTGAATGAGTTAGTTGGTATAAATTGTCTTCCTCTGTAAAATGCATTTTCTGTATAAAGTGTTAAAAAAGGCAGCAAAGCATAAAACTAGGACTAAAAAAACTGAAGAATAAACCAGGAAGAAGTGTAAAAATAAGGAGACACTGAAGAGATATTTTTCCTAGTGAAACAACACATAGTAAAATCCCTGAGCAGGTTCACTGTCACAAGCAAGACAGAGAATGTTTCTGAGAGTGAGGAAGCGGAATACTTAATCTTCCATGCATGGCCGTCTTCCTATTAGAGCCATCTATTAAAGCTCCCAGCACATTCATTTACTCCCATGTCAGAGCTGGCTGCCTCACACAAACTGATAGGTGCATTTGTATACATAAATAATTACTAGGCTTGTAGTCCAACTGCTAGCTTCCTCAGAGGAATCCTCAATACATCATGTGCACTGCGGATAAGAGCTCAGAGAAAAGGTAAATATGTCACAGCAGAATAAATAGTTTTAAATTGTGGTATAAAATATATTGGTTCTAGAATATTTTGATGAATAGATGAACAAAACAATTTTTGTTTTTTAGGTTAAATCAGAGAGGAAATAACTAATTTTCTCTGCTTTTTCTTGCACTATTTCATTTCATTTCATTTCAGATTGGTTGTTCCTGAATGTGCAGGTTTTCCATGTAAACTTAAGTGACACTTGCTCAGTGTATAGATATCACATGAACCCCCATAGATGAATTTGCTCTTTGTATGTTTGTTGTGTGTTTTGTATGTTTACTCCTTCACTATGCAACCTTAGCTACTATATAATTGTTATAACCAACAGTCATATAGGCCAACTTTGCTGTGCATAGAAACACTGAGTTTTAAAGGCGCATTCATAAAAGTCTGTGAGTTGCAGCCCTGTACTGTATCGTATTGAGTCATAATTTACTTCAAAACAATTATCAGTGGTATAATTGTTTGAATGGATCTTGATCTGTTGGTTTGCAAGTTATCTAAAAGTCCTTCAAATCTTCATTGAACATTTGACATGTTTATATCATTTGAACATGCAGGTAACTTACCTGTTGACTGGGTAATGTGACACTGTCCTCTTAATCAATCAGAGATAAACCAAGGGATCAGTTTGATGAAGTATTGAGTCAAAAACTAACAACCAACATGATAACTGACCCTCTGCCTTGTTTCATGCCACCCTAGCTTCGGGTTTGTTTCAGAGGCTAGCCCATCTCCGAGCAATGTACATGGATTTTATATATGTAAAAAATCCATTGCTGTTAAAAGATTCTAGCAGACATGTTCATACCTGGATCACACAAGAGTCAAGCAAGCCCCTGAGGGATGGGTTAGTAAGAGCAGTCTGCGGCTCTCTTATCATCTGTAGCAGAGAGAAGACGCATTCCTCTACAGGGACAGAGATACCAGGATATCACCCTGCTCCCTGGCTGGCTTTAATAAAGAAACTCAGCAAAACAAACTTCATCCTCTTGTTATTTGTGTGCAAGGATATGGTGGCATGGACCTGTGATGTCTGTGCTGGAAACACACAGCTCTTTATTGTTCCATCATCTCTTATAGATGTGCTCTTTCTGCCTTCCATTTGTGCAGTCGAATATTACCTCAGCTTTGTCAAAGTGTCCGTTTCCTCCATAACTCCTGGATGTGTTTGTGTGCGTGAGTGTGTGTGTTTTGAAGGTAAACCAGGGGTCAGCCGAGACTGACGAGGCCATGATTTTTTACAATTTCAGTTTCATTCAGCTCTGATTATTGGTTCAATATGTTTTTGTGCTAATCTGGGCAGGTTCTCAATTAGAACATCAATCGCCGCAGTATCTTTTTCCAGGAGACGGGCTCTTTTGGTTTCATTTCAAAAAGCTGAATAATAGTGATGTGACACCAGTTGGTAAATCTGCTTCATCTTAGCAGTTCCTCTGTAAATTATGTGTTAGACATTTCATTGAGCATTGATCATGTGCTTCTTTCAGTTGTTACACATTTTTAACTTCTATAGCTAAAAGTCACATTTTAAAGTCAAAATACTTAACTACAAAATATTGTATTTCCTGCTAAAATCCAGTGTGAATGGTGTGAGCTGAAGGTTTATAGTGAAAATTGCAGAAGAATATGAAATCAATTGCATAAAACTTGTAGTAACATAAAAAATAGAAAAAAATCATATGGAAAAACATTTTAAGAGCCCTCTCCTGCCTTTTTACTGTATAATCAACCTGTTGCTGTGGCAACCGCCTGCGCCCCACAAACCCAGCAGAGATTAGCTAAAAACACAACGGATTCAGTCCGTTAAGATTTTAGGTTTTCAGGCTTCATATTCATTTCTCCTTAAAAAGCCTCTCCTCTCATGAACACAGCGGTGGCTGATTAGCCAATTTAAACTTATGCTCTGCTCATCAGGGTCTTTGAGTCCCTTTTTACTTTTGTAATGGTACCGAAATGCACAGAAAGGCGCAACACCTTTTAAACAATAACTACTGAGATTATTAATTTTGTTGGGACATTAATCTGAACACGTTTTGTTGATTTTATCCTTAATAAGATGTATTGGACGCGCTGGTCTCAACATCCTGGCGGCGTTCAGTTTGTCACCTAGTGCCGAGATCAACTCAAAACCTTCCGCGATCGTAATTGAGCACCTATTGATTAAATATGACTGTAGTTGGCAAACAACCATCAGCGTTAGCTTACCGTGCAACGTCTGGGCAACCGGAGGATCCTGGACGGACAGCAGCGGTGCATGTCTGAAAGATGGCCTCCGATGCAGATCTCCAAGGCTTGGCACTCTCACTCTCTCAGCTCGATGCTCCATAGAGCTGCCTCTGGATATTGTACTTCACTTACGATGTACAGTAAAATCTGCTCCTTATGGTTGGATCACAGCTGGTAGCTACGAAGGCGTCCCCAACCTTCAATCGTAAGCCAACTTCAGCGGCCGCTTCGTCCAAACTATAAAAAACCCCGACGGTGAAGCTCTGAGTCCATGAGAGCCGCCAGCTGAAACGCGTTCTGTCTGAGCGGCCACACCAAAAATAAAGTCAGGAGTAATAACACTATTTTCTAATGAAGTTAATGAGCTTCAGCTTATTGATAACCCGGTAGTAGGTCGCCATCTTTCTTGAAGCAAAGTACAGGTGACGCTAACCAACCAATTGGGGAAGGTGTAGCCTGATGACGTGCCTCTCCTCATTTGCATTTATTTTTTCCTAAGTTTTGCGGGGAAATAGAATGTGATAAATAAGAAAATAAAGAAATACTAAATGAATAAGGGGAATTGGAAAATGGGAAAATAAAAATTTTTTCAAACAAATGCTAAATGAAAAATAGATAAAAGAAAATGGGTAAATAAAAAAAGGGATATATGAGAAATGGATTAATGAAAGTGGGAAATAGAAAATCGGGTTAATGGAAAAAGGAAATAGAAAAATTGTTAAATTAAAAAAATAGATTAATGAAAAATGGGTAAATAGATAAAGAGATTAATGAAAAATGGGTAAATGAAAAATAGATAAAAGAAAATGGGTAAATAAAAAAAGGGATATATGAGAAATTGATTAATGAAAGTGGGAAAGAAAATCAGGTTAATGGAAAAAGGAAATAGAAAAATGGTTAAATTAAAAAATGGATTAATGAAAAATGGGTAAATAGATAAAGAGATTAATGAAAAATGGGTAAATGAAAAATAGATAAAAGAAAATGGGTAAATAAAAAAGGGATATATGAGAAATTGATTAATGAAAGTGGGAAATAGAAAATCGGGTTAATGGAAAAAGGAAATAGAAAAATGGTTTAATTTTAATCTAATCATTAGATTACTGAAAAATGGGTAAATGGATAAAGGGATAAATGACAAATAGATAAATGAAAAAGAGAAATTGGGAAATTGATAATATGAAAAATAAATAAATTAAAAATTGGTTTAATGAAAAAGCTAAATTATTTATTTAACAAATTCTTTATTTATTTCACTCATTTTCTTCATTTTTTGATTTATTTTACTCATTTTTTATTTATTTTACCCATTTATTTATTTATTTAATTTTGGCTGAAATGGCTCTCCATAAACCTTTAAGATTTTAAGATGAACAAGTAGACCTTAAAATGTCATCCAACCAATCAGTTCATCAAGAATGTAATACTTGATGAATGTGTTTCAGCCTTTTCAGAGCAGAATAGCTCCGCTTTGCTTACTAGCTGTATGAACATTTAGTTTGTCATGGGCTGGTGAACTGAGGTGCCTCTCTCACTTAACTAACATATGTGTTTGAACTGTGTGAAGATTGTGGAGTACTTCACATGCACAGGGAGAGCATGTAAATGCCACACATAAAAGTCCCAGGATCTTCATGTTGTGATGCATCAAGAATTGTTATCAAAAGTTAAAATAGGAGAAAATATAGATGTAAAATTCTAATTTTGCTGAATGTACATATAAACTGCTATTTTCTACTGAGATCACAAATAAGTTTGAAGTATCTGATCACAATGACATCAAAGGCATTTCCAAAACAATTATTTCTGATCAGTTTGACACTTAGAATTCCTTCATTATTGGACTTTGGCTTAAAGTACTGATTAATAACCATAATTGACCCCACCACCCTCCTGTCTTTGCACACATATTATTTTCTAGTAGCAAGATCTAAACCATGTTAAAAGCACAAAATCACACGAATAACCCCAAGAGCTCCAGTTGATGCCCTAATACCCCCCAGGGTAGAAGCTTTGGCAATTACTGAAACAAGTTGGGAAAGAATGAAAACAGGAAGAAAGCACAACAGAGAATGATAAGTGAGTGTGGTTGTTCCGCCACTTATGAGATGTGTAGAAAATTAGATTTGCAGTTTCCCTCTGAATGCTGTTGCACAGCTGAGGGCCTAATAAATGACCTCGGAGTTAATGCATGTGTGACTCTCTCCCACTCCCTCACACCCTCAGAGTATTGACTTTTTCCTCACTGTGTTTATTTGAATTTCTCATTATCTTGATATTTTCAGAGAAGCTCGTTTTGGTTTATTGAAATCGTTTGCTTCAGTGACTCATGAAGCCACTGTTGGATTCAGGAGAAATCCACTGCGAGAAGAAGAAGCTGCTGTCGAGAGCCTGTGATTTATAGGATCTATTTAAAAAAAAAAAAGGAAACCACATAACCCACAGCTGTCACTGCAGCAAATGTTGGACTGCTGATTCCAACTTGACGTCTAAAAGAGAATTTAAATAACTATGACTCACTGATTGGTTATGTGTATCCATGTAACACACATTACTCATCAACCAATACAGATTTTCTTCATATAAACTTGATATGTGTTTGAAAAATATCTCCACTTAATCAGTTTCCTCCCTTTCACCTTCTCCATCAACATAGAATATCATGGTACATTAGAGGTAAACAAGACAGTATATTTGCACAGTTTGAATGAGCTCCAAGCCACATGCTGGAAGGTGATGTGTTCAGGTGTGTTGTTAGGAGGAGAAAAAAATCTAAAATGACCATCAGTCACTGTCTCACCACCCTCCCAGGTTCACTACACAGTATCAGAGTTCACATAGACATAAATCAGATTTAATACTTTAGACTTAATTGTCCTGCAGTGGAACAAATAAAGAAGTAGTAATTGAAAAAAAAAAAGCTGAGCTCACCTGAGTTGACAACATTATTCAAAACCTTTGTAGATGAGTTGGCATGGGTGTATTTTGGACCATTAGTCAAGAACAATTAGAAAAGGAAACAATATATTAAAAAAGTTTGGAGGAAGATAAAGTTAAAGGTAATTTAAGTTTCCTATTTTGATAACAGTATTCTTGATGCTAATGTTATAGTTGAAGATCCCTGTGCCCCTCTACCACTGGCACTGGTTGTCCCCCGTCAGCACCTTCACTGTATCTATAAGCTTTAGCAATAAAGGAATGTTACCTGATTGGCTGCGGGGGTCCAGGCGTGGCCTGAACTGAGGGACGTGCGGTGCTGGGTCGGGTGTTTGACGCACTGCGTCCCTCCCTGTGCCTCTTTGACCTGAGGCTGTTGCTCTACTGATGAGCTACAGTACCTTTGCTCCATGGATCACCTACCTCTGCAGCAAAATGCCTGAGGCTATGTGGTTTGCTGGAGCTGCTGCAGCCTACAGGAGCCAGGGTTACCTGCCCTTTGCTGACCCAGGGCCCCAAAGTTTGGAAGGCCTTTATTCTTATCACCATTCTTTGAAACTCTACATGATAACTCCACATCTCTGATATAAGGTGGAGCTTGGGCCACTATTACTGGGTTAAATCATAAGACAGAGAATCTTAAAATCTATCAGAATTTACAGGTGAAACCAACATTACTCATAGATCTGGCAGAATAAGGTGTAACATAGTCTGTTTGTTTTACCATCATATTTGTTTTGTCTGGAAGTATAATGTTTCCAACTGGTCCAGCCAGAGCTCTAACATGATAGAGATTCTGTAAAGTGAACATTAAGGTGATGGCAACGTGGCCTTCAGAACATTAAAGACTTGAAGCTCATTACCAAAGATAATTTTTCAAAATATGAAAGGAAGGACACACCTGGACAGATCATGAGTCCATCACAGTAGATAACATCTGCTTATTATTATTATTTTTTAAATGTGTCAGAATGAAGTCGTTTGTTTTTTTGACTCATCAACATGACCTCTCATGACGTTGTGGTCCTAACCTGCTTGGTCATGTGGTGAAACTACAACAATCATTCTGTATATTTCCACACTTTTTACTTTTGCATTCTTTTCCTAGTCCTTACTGATGTAGAGCAGTCTGTGTAAAAGTATTGGCCTCACAGTTTATAGGATGTTACAGACGATTTTATTATTTAACGGTGGCTTTAAAAGTAAAATATTACCTAATTATAATATAGTAATATTTTATTACTGTATGTAATAGGTTATAGTCCAATATATTGTCTACTTTTAATTACATGAATGAAAGGAGTTTTTGTCAGAAGAAGTAGATTAGGAATGTTTTTATGAGAGGCCCCATAGGCCAAAACCTACAAACTCTCTTACATGTACTATCAAACATTGCAACGGAAGTTATCTTAAAATTTCAGTTTCTGATTGGACCCCTGGCAGGCTTTTCAAAATAAAAGCGGACCTCCGGTTTATGTTTGATTCATGTTTCTCTCCTGCGGCTTTAAAAATGTAAAACTTTGTGTTAATTGATTTGCTAAATGTTAGAGCCATAAATAGGAAATATTTAAGTTATTTGTAAGATGGTTTGTTTGTATTTTATAAAGTTTAGTTAGGACGATTGATATTTGTTTAGGCATTTTTATTGTGCAATTTAGTTTTATTTTTGAAAGGTCTAGGGAATGAAACAGATATTGGATCTGTTGCCATAACACTAAAGGAAATCATCCATCCATTTTCTGTCACCCTTGTCCCTCGGTGGGGTCGGGAGGGGTGCTGGTGCCTATCTCCAGCTCACGTTCCGGGCGAGAGGCGGGGTACACCCTGGACAGGTCGCCAGTCTGTCGCAGGGCAACACAGAGACACACAGGACAAACAACCATGCACACACACACTCACACCTAGGGGCAATTTGGAAAGGCCAATTAACCTGACAGTCATGTTTTTGGACTGTGGGAGGAAACTGGAGAAAACCCACGCATGCACAGGGAGAACATGCAAACTCCATGCAGAAAGACCGGGGCTGGGAATTGAACCCAGAACCTTCTTGCTGCAAGGCGACAGCTCTACCAACTGCGCCACTGTGCAGCCCTAAAGGAAATCATATATCTGAAAATAAAATAAAACATATTATGTTGGCAAAAAATTCTGTAAACCACATATGTGCTACCTCAATCAAAATTGCTGACATTTGACATTTAACAAATCTTTCAGATTACATAAACAATATCTTACCAGGTACTTTTCTGACTTCAGGATGACACAGGGACACCTATAAGACCAATTTTAACTGAGGTTGCACATATGTGCTTTACAGGATTTTTTGCCCACACAATATATATATATTTTTTCAGATACATAATGTCGTTTTGCAAATTAAAACCCTCTATGGCATGGCGTTGCCCTCAGGCAACAAACCACATTTCTGTACTTCACATTGCTCTGTAATTTTATTTTGGGGGAAATGATTTAAAATACCTCCAGACATATTTTTGTCCAAATAAAAGACGCATTGAGGTTCATGTGACCTTTTACTTAGAAGAGGAACAGTCCTTTTTATAAAGCGGAGGTGGATGGTACACCTTGCCTCCTACTTGTAAGTTATACATCACTTTTCTTCATGTTTAAATTTGGGTCACTCTAACTAAAAATATTTTAATATCTGTAAGTATGTAAAGAAGCATTATAGATCATTTCAAGACAATTTTTAAAAATAATTTATATGCTAAAACTGTTTTTTTGTTTGTTGCCTCAGGGCAACATTGCACAGTTAGTGGCCTTTTGCTCAGACAACATTCTTCTAATGCGATGATATTCAATTGATTACAAAATGATTATCAAAACCAATTTTTTTTACTTTATTATTGACTAACAGCAACAGGAGATGGATGCAAGATCATTTCATGGACAAAATGTGCATGGTTCATCTGGGGTCATTCCCAATGAAAACACTGTACAACCATTATTTCATTGTTTATCCTCAAAACTGACTTCAGTCCCAAAGGGTGAAGAGCTGGTCATCAATGAACAAATGGCCCCATTCCAAGGCAGGTAAAGACTGAAGCAATACCTGCTAAACCCAAATATACGGGTCTGCAGGGTACTTCATATGGCTGGTGCAGATGGTGTTCCTTACAACTTGAAAATCTACACAGGGCCAAATCTACCAGATATGGGAGCTGGTGGAGATGTTGTTATTTGCTTGGCTCAAATTCTACCAAAAAAATCAGAACTACAAACTCTTAAAAAAAGAACCTGCACCCCTAACTCCTGTCACTGATGTGAATCTGGTCACTACAACCCGTAGATAATCAGATAAACAGATGGTGATTCCCAGGTACGCCAATAATAAAGTGTCAAAAATGTGATGCACACTTTTTTTCACATCAGCAAGCAATTCCTTTCTGATGTTTAACATATAATAGGGAAAAGACTGTTTTCAACATCCTTAGTGATTCTAACTCTACCAAACATACCCATGTACAAACACACAAATGCTCGTTTTAGTACTTTGCGCAAATGTACCATTCATTAATGAAAGTTAGTTGTTTATTTTATATTTGGTGAGTTGGAACCATGTCTCATTTATTTTTGTCAAAAAAGTTTTTTTATGAATATAGTTTTTGTTTGATTTGTATTTCATTTCTCATAATTACTGTAGAAAACTTGCCGTTTTAGACCCCTTGTAGCGCAATGTTGCCCTGAGGCAACAAACCCAAATCCGGTTCCGGGAGGTGTCGGGGTCCGATTTTATGATTGATATGTAATTAGGAACCAACAAGCTCCCAAAAGAATGCAGGAAAATATTTATATATATATATATATATATATATATATATATATATATATATATATATATATATATATATATATATATATATATATATATATATATATATATATATATATATATATATATTTATATATATATTGTGTGGGCAAAAAATCCTGTAAAGCACATATGTGCAACTTCAGTTAAAATTGGTCTTATAGGTGTCCCTGTGTCATCCTGAAGTCAGAGAAGTACCTGGTAAGGTATTGTTTATGTAATCTGAAAGATTTTTTTGCATGTCAAATGTCAGCAATTTTGATTGAGGTAGCACATATGTGGTTTACAGAATTTTTTGCCAACATAATATGTTTTAATTTATTTTCAGATATATGATTTCCTTTAGTGTTATGGCAATAGATCCAATATCTGTCATTCCCTAGACCTTTCAAAATAAAACTAAATTGCACAATAAAAATGCCTAAACAAATATCAATCGTCCTAATTAAATTTTATAAAATACAAACAAACCATCTTACAAATAACTTAAATATTTCCTATTTATGGCTCTAACATTGAGCAAATCAATTAACACAAAGTTTTACATTTTTAAAGCCGCAGGAGAGAAACATGAATCAAACATAAACCGGAGGTCCGCTTTTATTTTGAAAAGCCTGCCAGGGGTCCAATCAGAAACTGAAATTTTAAGATAACTCCCGTTGTTAGTACGTGCAAGAGGGTTTGACTGTGAATGTGAGAGGGTTTGATAGTACGTGTAAGAGAGTTTGTAGGTTTTGGCCTATGGGGCCTCTCATATGTTTTCTCTGTGATAACCTTGTAACATCAACACAGCGTAGTGGTGTGGGGGACGTATAGGAGCAGAACAAAAGTCTGTGCTTATATGCCAGTTCTCTAGCTAACTGATCATGACGTTGTTTTCATTTCCACTTATTTCCTCCACATTCCAGTCAAACATGCTCTAACAACAAGAGCTCTAAGCCCGCACACTGAGGTTAGATGGGGGTGAGTTCTTTGCAGCAAAAGTACTGTGACGTCCCCCTCCACTCTATGTGGAGGGATCCGTCATTTATTAATTGTGCTTTGTCCCGAGGCGGACCGGAAGGGGCGGGACCAGGATCTGCTAGGGCCCAGCGCATCCTGGCTATATAAGCAACCTGCTCCAGTGTGTCAAGAGAGGGGAGGGGAGTTGAAGCTGGCTTAAAGCTGAGTCGTCTTCTCCACCCAGCTCCGCTCTCCAGATTTGCGCTTCCCTGACTTGCCTGCCCACCCCGTCTTTGTTTGTTTGGTTTTGTTTTGTTTGACTTTTCTTTTGCAGGACTCCCCTGCTCACCCCACCGGCTTCTGAGATGCCATCGGCCACAGGGGGCCGATGAAATGAGCTCTTCATTAGTTGCTCAATGAAGAGCGTATTTATTGTTGAAGGCTGTGTCTTCCTGGTTTTTGTTATGGCTCAACGAGCCGGGTCATAACAGTACGAAAATATTTTTTGCTGAGTTTTAATATGAGTGAATATTAAAAAAGACTATGTATAGTATTTAATGACCTGTACAGATATCCTCAAAGTGCTATTAAATGAAAATACTCAGATATACGCATGGATAGGAGGCTAGTTTGATGGGGTCTGAGTCTCTTATGTCCTTACTATATCCCTGTCAAGAGTCGTAGTTTGTTGTTGATGAGGATGAGGCTGTAGGTTATGGTGAAAATGAGGGTTTAATAATGGTAATGGAGAGAACAGAAGTCCGGGCAGCACAGGTGAGCAAAAGGCAAGTAGTGCTGTATGGAGGACCAAAACTGTCATAATAAGAAATAAAAGCATAAATATATGTTTAACTTTTCCTTGTCCTTACACATGAGTTTCCTTCAAGTTAGAACAATTTCACACTAATTTTGACTCAATAGGTCACATGACCTAGAAGCTATTGAAGATAAATACTAAATTTAAGCTAAAAAAATAGGTAACAAAAATAAAATTTTAGTTAAAATGGAAGAAAAATGCATGTCCCTCATATATACAGTTTAGTTAGTAAAACAATTACATTCTGATTTCTAGTCAATGTGGCGCACAATATGGAAGCTATTGAAGAAAACATTATATTATTTAATATTAAAATTATTTAAAATATTGAATATGACTTGACATTTTAATAGAGTGTAGTGTGTGTCATGTAAAAACATGAATTTCCACTTTTTTTGCCAGTTGGTCACAAGGCAAGGCATTTATTAACATTTGTTTGACAGGAGTGTTTGGTTCAGAAATTTGTTGACAGCCCTAAGTGAAACTCCGAGCGTTTGAGAACGTTCATAAATCATTGATCTGATTTATGAACGATTTAGAGTTCATAAATCGGATCAACCTTGAGCTAAATGCTGCTTGCTCAGCAGATATTGGATATTCCAATATCCAACTCAAAACTAACTTCACTGCAGTCGGTAACACAATAAAACCACTGGGATAAAGTTTGTTTTGGACTGTGGCCTGTAAAGATGGCACCGAGCGACTGCGCGAGACGTAAACGCCCCACAACGTCTGACGCAGTGACGTTGGTTCCAAAGCTCTATTGGCCAATAGTAGAGGAGCTGGACATAGAAGGTAGCTCTCCTCATTAACATAACGATGCACACGGAAAAGTAAAAACAAGAGAGGAGGCAATGACAGAAAAACGAGGGCTTGTATAAGGAAAAGACAAAATAAAATATTTACTTTTCTTGAGAAAAACACATATTTAGGGGAAATGAAAAAGAAAATACCAAGAGCAAAATAATAATTTCAAAGGCAGCTTTTGACCCATGGAGTGAACTTTACAAATCTAACAACTGTACCTGAGAACCACTACAGGTGCTACTAAGTGTCATTAGTAGATTATGCAAGGGGCAAAGTTAAAAAGGTATTTTTGTGTTCAATAGTTCAAGATAGACGGGGCCTGCTTACCACACATTATTTCTTCAAGCTCGGCTGCTTGTCCTTGTCTTGTTCTTTCATCTCATTCAGCCTGGGTAAATGTGGAGGATGTTCTTTCTCAGTTTCTGCTTGTTCTTTTTTTGAATCTTTTGTTTTCCCATTTAAACACTTGTCCTCTCAACTTTAGTTATCTGCATGTGCAGAGGATATTTTTCATCCCACACAAAGAGTACAAAAGACAAAAAAGGCTTTTTATTCCTCCAACCTTCCTTTATGCTTTTTGTCACCAGAGGCAGTTGTTCTCTGATGGCTCCTCTGAGGAGATCTGTTAGTGACACATAACCAGATACACAGAGCGCAGGTTCAGCACTTATTTTGAACAGAAAAGTAATTTAAGACTTCTTTATCATTGACATGTTTGTATACAATTTCAATTTTTAAAAAGCCTAATTCCAACATCTCCACCCCCACAATCAATACAATTTCAGTTCAAAATAAACATTAGAGAGAATAGTTTGATGCTAAAGCAATCAGTGTGGATTTTACCTTTTTAATATTAAAATATGGGTCCACATTTTACCAAAACTGTAAACCAGTTTATGCTCTAATGTGAAGTGGAGGTAGCCAGTAAAGCTAGAAGTCCTTGCAGAATAAACTTTGTAAGTCAGGAAGGTTTGCAGAAGATTTCACTTTAGTTGGCATATTTTAATAACTGGAAAAAAGAAATATAAACAGCGTTGGCAGATTGTTGTGAGTCAGGACAATCTATACAGCTGTATGCCTGGGCGAGAAGGAACGCATGGCCATGGTGGAGTGAGTTGTCTTCTCTTATTTCAGCAGATTAGAATATCTTCAGCTTAAAGGAGGGGTATTATAAAGCTCAAAAAATTATATTTTGCATGTCATATTGTAATATCCCTTATCTAAAACATACCTGGTGAGTTGCTTTGAATCTTTCATGCATGTTTGAGAAATTCTTGAATCTCCCATGGCAACCATTCAGGGGTGTTTTAAATCCTGCTTATATAATGCACCACCTATTAACTCAAAGCTCAACCTCAGGCGAGCACCTGCCCACAGAGCAGGTGCAACCTTACCCACTCAACTCCTCCAGACTAGCGGCAGCGGCAATTAGTAAACATCCAGTGGATCTGAGCGTCTGTTGAGCTCTAAGCATGACTTTAAATCAATAGATGGCATCATGGAGAAGCATTGTTGTGATGATGTGCTGAAGGGGGAGTGTCGGAAGGGATAGGAGAGACTAATTTCATGTTATCAGATACAGCATTTTCATAAAAACTGAAGGAAACATAGCTACTGTATTGTGATATAAAATGGCACTATATGCCTGGAACATACATACCTCTCTCCACTCATCCCCCTTTAAGAACACAGGGAGCTGCCAGGCTGAGAAGTACATATGTACATATGTGCATATTAGAACGCCCCCTTCAGTTCAAATGCTCTGTAACTGTGTTAATTATTAAACAAGCTAAATTTGTCCAGAACATGTTTTATATGTTATCTTGCTCTGTCTCCAGTAAACGGAGCCACATTTTTATCAGAACAACCAAAAGTGACTCTTAGATCATGAAGAGTTACATGATGATAAACTGCCAAGGCAGAGATAATGAGATCATCTGAGGTACAACCTAATGTAGTGATGTTGCTCTGCCATCTTGGTCAGATGTAGGATGCATCAGACATACAGGAATATTTTAAACCATCAAAGACCACCTAGTGTTGTATGCCAATATATTTTGGAGTTTAGACCTGATTAAGAAAGGTTTTTAGAAAATGTTTTAGCCTCACATCATGCAGAGGGAAACTATAGAAACAAACCACCCTCCTGGTGGTTTGACTCCATTTCTTTTAATGCTATGAATTAACTAGAAAACATAATGTTGTATGTTAGTTAGTTACTACCAACTGCTCTTCCACATCAGTATGGTTGTTAATGCATGTGCTTTTTTGAAATGATTGTGCAAAAGAGGCAAGCTCCAGCATGTCAAAGTGAACCTGACAAAATCAGACTTATTATTGTGGCCTTTATTCATCACAGTGGAGGAGGAGACTGCTTCTCCATATGCATGATTCAGCCTGGAACTCCAGTGTTGCAGTGTTATTTCTAAGAAGTTACTGGCACTGTCTTGGAAACGATCTGAACCTTAATCACTCTTTGGGTGTCCCAAATTCTCCACTTTGCGCAACAGTGAGGATCTGGCCTTGAATTCCCCCAGTACCCTGTTTGTTACCCCACCAAACAGGGCTTCTGGTACTTCAGGGGAAAGGAATGTGGAAGGCGTGTGTGTGCTTGCCCTACAGCTACATACACACTGAGCCAATTATGTTTCTCTAATCAAAGGTAAGTGAGTTTCCCACAGCGCCCTGGAAACCTGCTCACCATGTGAACATAAGAAATGGTGTTTATACTTCTGTGTGTGTGTGTGTGTGTGTGTGTGTGCGTGCATGTGTGTGTGTGTGTGTGTATGCCTCAAATGAGCCAACCTTTTCTGATTAACATAAACTGTTGTGCTCTGTAAGTGCTTTGTACCCCTCTGATTGAGCGAAAGGATTTCACAGGTTGCTGAAGATGAGGCTCATCCCTTCTCATTACCCACAGTTCTTGTCTCTCTGCCTCTGACAAATACAATACATAACCTTAACACAGCCACATAGTCAAATGTAAAGTTAAACCTGACTTTAAACACTTTTGTCTTGGATAACCTACCATCGTGAGAAATTATGAGCGGTGATGGACCTTTTTTAATAGAAGACTTTTAATCAGAATTAAGAGTAAATCGTAGATTATGACTCTTTTTTTTTTACATTTACTGATTCAAAAGTGTAGAAATAAACACAGATTGCAAAAACAGCTTCAGTCTGTCTTCACTTTCCCCTAAATGCCTATGAACTGTTTGAAATATGGGACTCTGTTCGCTCTATGGAGCAGATATGCCTTTGGGTCTATAGGTTCATTATTAGACTGGAGAAAATACTTTGGTTTGCTTACATTTACTGCTTCCTTAATAAATAATGAACTTTAACTTTTAACATGTGAACTTGCACCCATAAATTCTCTTTGCAGTTTTTCTGAGCACTGTAAGGTCTTATCTGAGATGAATTCACTGGGTCACCATGGGGATGACTGGCTGCTTTCTCAAATGTTTTCTTCGTCAGAATGGCAATAAAGAAATTATAAATGTCATTATAATATTCTTCAGATTAATAACCAACAATTGTTACTTTTCTAATATCAGTACTGATATCTGTCCACCTCAGTAAAGATTTTTGTATCTTTCATTACAATCCTTTCACTGATAATGTTACTAAATATATTGAAATCTCACAGTTATTACTTCCTTTCTAAAAGCTATTAAAGTAGGATGAATGTAGTCAGGTTTTCCTATGAATGTATATAAAATCTGAGAGAATCAGGTCAGTATCACCAAAGGAGACATGAGAAAATGTTATATTCCCATATTTTCACCATTTAATAGCACTTTAAGACAGATAAAGTCATAAAACATTTTTGGGTTTTTGTGTTTGTTTTTTTTTTTTTTTTTTTTTTTTTTTAACCACAAATGTCAGACTGCATGATATTGTGTTATATGTTTATGGTAAAGACACATCCTGAAGGGACCATTAATATTTGTCAGTGTGTCCCTTGTTGGGATTCTGTCTGGATGCCTATCTGGCATCCACACAGAATCCCCAAACAACCGCAATAGATGAAAAAGCTGCTTCTCTTGGCCCAATGGGGTTGGCTTTTGCTTCAAAAAACCATCTGATGGGGTGCAAGTTGTGCTGAAAGGAGTTAGCCTATCAGCAAAGATGTTCAAGCCTAAAATAGCATCTCAATGCTAACCATGTAGCAGCAGGACAGACGTCCCTGATACTAACGTTAACGTGCACAGTCCACATTTCTAAATAAGTTTTATGAATGATCTGCAGTTTCTGAAACAATGAAACACTTTCCACCAATCTGATATTTGAAAAACCTCAATAACAGTTTAAAATAAACTTTATTGTTGAGCTTATGTGTCTGTTTATTAAATAATTTAGGAGAACTAAAAATTTGCCCAGGTTCAGGGCAAATATGGATGTGTGTTTTTTGATCTCGGAGTGGGAACATTAAATTTTTACTGCAAAAAACAATTTTTGAAAATACAATTATTGATTTTACAATGATTAATTTTGTAATTGACAGGGCCCTGATTTTTTTATTTTTTATTTCAATGAACAAAACATAAATGATTAAAATGGGGAGGGCCCCCTGTTAGTCAGGACCCCTAGAATTGTCATCACTTCCCCCCTATACCGAGCCCCTGGATACAGCAATAATGTTCCTGGGTCAATTTGACACGGGAGTGTTTAATCATGCAATAGTGTCAGAAACCAAAAAATTCTTCCAAAACATTTTTGTATCTGATTATTAACTCCAATACTAACCATTTCAATCAATATTTGTGCAATGATGTTTTTTTTTTTATTATTTCTCACAAATAAAGGATCAATGACAACAACTTACTTATTTACTCATTTGGACATAAAATATGGAATTTACATTTTTTTATGTCCACTGAAAAAAACCTAGACACAAAAAACTATAATTTCCTTGAAATTGATCTTTTGTAATTTTTTTATATTACATTTTGATTTTTTTTTCAAGGGGTGATCTTTATAATTGAACTTGAGACACGTATACTGTTCAGAGTCAAATTGACGCGCTGATTAAAATCAAGACAAATGAGTCATGCAGAGAGTATTTATGTTTTCCCTCCACTTCCCCTGAGTGTCCACTCAGTGTGGGTGGAGTTTGCCCATGTGAACGGAAAAGGTTCCCGTCAAAAACTGCATGAACACCTGCTTTCTCACAGTTTCCTAGTGAAGTAAAGAGAATAGTGAGAAAGTGAGCTTGTGTGTGTGCGGGTGTGTGTGTGTGTGTGTGTGGTGAGATATAGTTCATAGCTGCAAGGAAACATATAGAATTGGACATTTTTTAATCTTTTTTACCATTCAACTTGACTGCTGGGTCAAATTGACCCGAACAGTATCTATGTAATATGTAGACGCAGGGGGGATTGCAAATGTGTAAAATGAATAAATTTTCAATGTATATGTAGAGTACACCTATTTAGACAAAAAGAAAAAGTTTCATGCAAAAAAGAAATACTTCCAACTATTAAAAAAAATGTTTTAACTTTATAACTGGTCAATTTGACCCACAACATAACAGGAAGGTTAAAGGTAGAAATATAGATATTTGTACATGTTGGTCAAGTTGTTAAATAAACAAAGAAGAGATGATGCCAGTGTCTGAAAAAAGGTGAAAAGACTTATTGTGGAGTCCAAGTGTAGTTGGGCTTTAGCTCTAGATACAAAATACAAATGTGCCATTTCTTACCTAAGCATAATGCCAAACCTGGTTGGGACTGATCAGATAATTTAACTAAGTCTGGTTTTCAATGTGTTGTCAGCCCCATACCGTCATATTAAAGCAAGTTCTTCTTGATTTCCTAGAATATTGCAGTTTCTCACCAAGTTATAGAAATTGGATCTTGGGATAGACTGAGTTAAAAGCAAATGCAGTGAGCAGGTTTAAATAGAGGGAGAATCTAGAAAGCCGAGAGGACATGCACTCCCTCTAAACAAGTTGCTATGTCATGATTACCTTTCACCAAGTCAGCACAACACCTCCCCTCTGTGAGTCACTGCTGGTTTTAGAGAGGAGGCATGGCTCAGAAAGGGGAGGGAGTACAAGCAGCAAAATCATGGGGCAAGACAAAAAGACAGAAGTCAGGGAGACAGATGAACAGAGACAAAAAAAGTTGGGTGATGTCAGAGAGTTGAATGTGGAGTAGCAGATTTAAGGAAGGAGCATGAAAGACCACTTATAGTGTGGACTGTAACAGTGAGGAACTTTTTCCCTCCTGGACTAGTCGTACCCTCATAGGCCCCACCAGAGAGACATATCCAACCCAAACAGAAACAGAGATTGTGCGCCAGGCAGTGTTTAAGAAGATGAACAGATCTACGTCTATTAACAAAGATGGGGAAACAGCTTCAAATGGACAAACGTTTTCCCAAAATGGAAAAGTTCTTGGAGGGAAACTCCAGGAAGGTGGTGGAAAGAAGGTGGAACTGGGGAAAAAGGTGACCCTGCTGCGAGGAATCTCCATCATTGTTGGGACCATCATCGGAGCTGGAATCTTCATCTCACCCAAGGGAATCCTGAAACACTCTGGCAGTGTGGGAATGTCCCTGACTGTGTGGATTGCCTGTGGTGTCCTGTCACTTTTTGGTGAGTTACATTTCTGATTCGTGGGTGGCTTCAGAGGAATGGGTTCAAGACCTGATCATGCTCAGAGGACAGACATAGAGGGGAACAAGAGCAGAACACCTTCTGCTGAAGCTATAAAGGAGGACTGGATGAAGCACTGTACCATCAGTTAAAAACAAACATTAACTATGATTTGTTCTGTTTTTAAATTCACACATTGAAATACATGATGTAACATGTCCAAAACACTCTAGTGTTATCTTTTAGCCTTAAGCTTGTACACAGGTGTTGCTTAAATCAGTTCTCATTGGATTCTTGTTCCAAAATCTGGTTTCACAAGATTGTAATGTAAGTTACAATATATCTGGTGTCTGTTTGACTTGCAAGGACTTGATGTTTTAAGCTTCAACTATTCCAATAACAAATTAATCCAAGCATAAAGCATGGATCATGATGTGCTGAACTGTTTTCAGGTCCAAAGCTAACAGCCTTGACAAAACCTGTTTGTGTTGTGTCACATTTTACCTGGATCAGTCTTTATTAAAGTCTCATATTTATTAGCTGTGCTTACTTTCACTGCAACACTGTAGAAAGGGGCAAGCAGCTCAGCCATAAAAGTTAGTTTGACATACTGAAGGGAGGTTTTTACTTTTAATTAACACCATTTTGGATCACAAAGCACCAGGAACTCCAGGAACCCGTTCATGAGCCAAAGAAGCTGAGCCGACCCTTCATATTCTTAACAGAATGTTATGTCCATATTCAACGTAGTCACACTTAACTTCGTCGTACCGATGATAACAGAGTTAGCTGAAGTCTAAAAGAGACAATGCATCTCAGGGCGGTCCATATCTGTTCCTCCTTTGCTAAATCTGTGATTAAAGCCTTTGTTGCTCATGTGAAACGTCATGAGCCGCCCTTAGGACTGAAAGGTTCACAGAATACTCAGTAAATTGCTTTCAGATAATTTGCTGCCTCTTGGACAAAAAAAACTCTTGTTTTTTGTCCAAATGATGAAATACAAAAATGTCTTGGTTAGTTTCTAGTTGGACTCAAATGCAGGTAGAAAAGAAAAGTGGCAGGAGAAGAGAAGTTTTTTTTTTTTTTTTTTTTTTTTTAGTAATTAAAAGATAGAGGACATTGAACAGTTTGAAAAAAGCTCGTCCAGCCTAATCTGGACTTAACTGGAAATAAAAGTTGCTTGTTAATTCATTTATGTAATCAGCCACATTTGTTGATTTAATTTTTCTAGCCATACGCAGGCCTGATTACACAGAACCCATCAGATAAGTCCAAAAGGCATCACACTGTGCCCTGATGCTTCTGTTTCTGAGATGTTTTAACCCACTTCATGTTGTCAGGCAGGTTCTAGTGACTCAGTGATTGTACAGGTCTGACTGTAATCAGTCCTGGATCTGACTGGTAAAATAGAACACCGATAATTCATATTTTCATATTAGACCAAGTTTGATTGGATAACTTTTTACTCCTTTGGAGATGAAATTCTAATTTTATAATGGGCTTTTGTACTTAGGTTTTTGTCTGGGGGTAAATTCTTCCTCACAGAGAAGAGAAATAAATGACCCAACCTGACATGTGCCAACAGACAGCTTGTTGGTTTTTCTCCACATTATTACTAAGTTCCCTTCCTACCTTTACCAGCATGTGTTCCTTTGCAGATTTACACAGAGGATTAAATCCAGTCATGTTCAACATTGTTGCCGTCTATATGCTTCGACTCAACTGATAATTAATTAGCAGTTGATAACCGAGTTAACATTGAGTCACGTCAGGCTGATTGCACCACCAGCTCTCAGTCCTTAAGTAACTCTGCCCAGTACTTTACAGTAGCATGGCTTTATTATATTGTGTTGTTGAATCCCTAAATCCTTCAGTTTTCATGCTGTAATGAAAACTCCAAGCACATTATCCTTAAATACTCTACTTCAGCCTCTTCTTTACTCTCTTTATTTCTCTTGCTCCAAACTCTAATTAAGATTCAGCTCTGCAGAAGTCCCTTCCTAAAGTTGCCCGGGTTCTGGAAAGCCTCCCAGCATCATATCCTGTAGGGACTTCTGGACCTAGAGAGTATTATTCTGTAAATGTGACGGTTTCTGTATCTGTCTTCTTGATATTCAATCAAAACTAATATGTTACCTTTGTCACTGCAGGAGCACTGTGCTATGCTGAGCTGGGGACTTGCATTAAGAAGTCTGGAGGACATTACACATATATAATGGAAGCATTTGGACCTCAGATGGCTTTTATCAGACTTTGGGCTGATCTCATTGCAATAAGGTGATGTATTGCAAATCTTGTCAGCCTAATCTGTAAATAAAACAGACAGTGACCAATGGTTTAATACTAAGTGACAAATGGTGCCCTGTCCTTCTTTCATGCTCGAAGTTCCCACACATTTCACCCAAAGCCAAACAGTCAACATGCAGTGCTGTGGTTTCAGCACGTTGGTACGTGCACCAGGGGGGACACCCATCCCACTTCAGAATACATCACACATGTATATCCAGTCATTTACATCCTAAATGTTTCCAATTATTTTGAATTATTCTTCAGAAAAGATCCCATGACTTTAAAAAACTTTCCCCGGGCTACTGGTAGGTAGAAAGGTAACAATGGAAAATAGGATTCAAGCCAGAATAGGTCCTAAAAGCCTTATTTCCAGCAAATGCCGTTATTCTGTCTCCTACAGTCTGAAATTAATAAATGTATCTATGACCAAATTAAAACGATCTGCTCAGAACAAACATATAGTGCCATTCTGTTGGAATGTAACCACGTTCAGCCTTTAATAAGCATTTTAATTTAACCTTGACATTTCAAAGTCACTTAAAAAAGTTATTTTAATAAATATGTGCCACATGCAGGTTTTAATTTTTTATTTAACCATGCTAAATTTGACACTTTCATTCTAGGTTCATCTTCTGGTTTCTTTTAATGGGTTTGGTCCTTGAAACAGCACATATCTTCAGAAGTCTGATCTTAAATGAGAAGTGGCCCAAAGCTATAGGACAGCTATAGCTATAGTTTACAAATGCTAAGGAACATTTTCTGCTCCTGATTAAAGAAAAATATCAGTTTGTTCTTTATGTTAGTTTAAAAAGTTTTCTCAGGAAACCCAGCAGATTGCACCAAGTCATTGACTTTCAGCATCCACTCCTGGGCAAATGCATAGTGACAGTAGAAAATTGATTGCATTGAACTGTTGACTTTGCAGAAATCCCTCATACTGACCATGCATGCTGTAACAGTGGAAAGAAAAACTTTCATTTCACAGGAAGTAATCTCCAACAGAGAAGACAGAGCAGAGAAACAAGAAGAAAGCCTCTGCTCCCCTCGAGAAAGGTGTAAGAACAGAACAGAATGCCAGACCGGATGTAGCTTCTATGAAAAGAAAAAAACCCAGCAAAAAGTAAATTTTTGCTGTTTAACATGGAACTTATCTTGCTATAATAAGCTCCAGATAAGACGTCATTCTGCTGCCTTCGCTCCTCAGGCAAACATGTGATGCAGTAGCGGAACAAGTCGGCGTCGGCCGGAGGGCGGGTCTAATGATCGGGCCCAAATAATAAAACTCATGATAATTTAACTTTACAACATGGACAAGCCCGCAACAGCGGAGCTAACAAGTTTCATCACCAGAAAGAGCGATTAAGTCATTCTGAAATCCATCTGACATGAAGTACAACAAACCAAGAGAAGAACAGAGACATCAGGCTACTGGTCAATAATGATGAAACAACACAAATTGAAAACATGTTAACGTAGTCCGTAGAAATGCTCTTGTTTGCCATTTGTTGCCAAGTGACTGATGATGACGTTGGTGACAAGCTTTACCCAGAATGCACCTGGAGACAATAAGGACTATTCATTTGTAGTTTTGTGTGTCATAAAGTTAAATATAAGAGTGAAAATAAAGCCAGTCATGTAGCACAACATTTTACACCCACTATGTCATTAAAATCAGTCAGTCTGGTAAGGTTTTTAGCAACCATGAGTCAACAATGGGGCACGGCACCCTACTATAGAACCTACTGGGGTATCATACACAATTTTCAACAGGAGAGAGCTCTCCTTTCACAGTTCTTGTCAGATGTGATAAGAAAATTGAATTCCTTAAGGCATATTCTGCTTTTCATCTGGGCTCCTTTTAGTCCTGGGCCAGGGACCTGCTGCACTCCCCCACCCTACCTGTAACTCCTCCCCTGATGTGATATTACAAATATGTTAGAACTGTGGGATGAACTGTTCTATATTGATTTCTAAATCAACACCAGACTGAGTTGGGTGTAGGTGTTAATTTAGAAATTAACTATGGACAGTGTTGATTTAAAGAGTTAAATGTAGACTGAATTTAACTCTTTGGAACTCTTTAGGGAAACGAATACTCATGTTGAATTAGACTAAACAAGTGTTGAATTGACATTGTATTTTTAACATACAAAGCTTATACTGGAAATCTAACACTTTTGAATTTGCTGTGTATGCTTTGTATACATATTTAGGACCTAGCAGATAATGTGAGGAACTCTGAGGCTCTGTCTGCCTGCAGCCTTTGGGATACCCAGATAAGAGCAGAGAGGAGAGAGAAGCCCTATATGTGTACACTGCCAAGCCAAAGCTGTGCAAACAGTCTAGTGGTTATCCTGGCCTGACCAGTTTAATGCTGGCCCCCGGCAAGTGGGATTGCATGAAAACCATGGGAAGAGATGAGGGTCAGACGCAGAGAGTCAAAACAAGAATAGGAAGAACAAAAGGAGATTTTGTCAGCTGCAGCACCTCAGCAGCTGCTCTGGGGAATGAACAGGGTGTTCTGCTGAGCCATGGATCAGTCTGTGGAAGCAACCAAACTCAGAAGCTCTGTGCTACGGTCGCACATGCTTCACTCGGTGACCACGGGGTTCTGGAAACAGAGGAAGCTCCATCCGACACACACTGACCCAATAAAACCCAGCAAAACCCTGAGCTTAATTCAGTAGAGGTCCTAGCAATGAAAACTATCTTAACATTAACACAATTGCATTTGTTTCATGTTGTATTGAACTAATACAACATGCTTAAAGGTCATCACTCATTCCTTATGCAACATACATGACTTTACAAAGGTATTCACACTGCTTGAACATTTTCCCAGTTTGTATAGCAGAGGCCCCCAGGCCCGGTCTCCTGGGCCCTCTGGGCCCTCTGTCTCTGTTTTGTCTGTTCCCCTTATGTTGCACACCTGGATAAAATGAATAGGTGATTAAAGGAGCACTCACACCAGATTTAGTCTGCTTTAGTTCCCTGGAAAGTCCAGTTAGTTTGCTGAGGTGTTTAGTATGTAAAGGTGCCTTTCCTTAAAACTGAAATTTTGAGCTCAAACATGCAGACATGCACATACAGGACAGCAACAAAACAAAGCTGGAAAACATTCAACTTTTGGCACTGTCACACCCTGTGTGTTTGATTCACTCCAAGTAGTAGAAAAGCTTCGCTGTCCATTGCTCCCTGTATGTCCTGCAAAGAGAGACTGCTGGAAGCTTTGGGGCCAGTTTTCTACCTGTCTTTGGCATATGTAGACTGAATTTGTTGACAGTTCTTTTCAGTTCAGCTCAAACTCAGACAAACATCATTCTTGAGTATTATCACAGACCACATTTTGGGTCTAGGTCTGGAGTTTGACTTAATCAGGCTGCATGGTGGATAGTTGGCAGATTTTATGACTCCCTGCTTATGGTCTCTCTAATGGATGGATTCTCTCTGGATTCTCTGGCTACCTCTCACAGTCCAAAAACATGATTTCCAGGTTAACTGGTCCTTTTAAAGTGTCCTTTATTTAGTGGTATGCTTGCATAGTTGTGTGTCCTCTGTATATGTGGCTGTCTAGGGTCATTGTCCTGCTGAAAGGTGAACTTCTGTCCAGATCCCAGGTCCTTTAAAACCTCTAACAGGTTTTCTTCCAGTATTTTCCTGTATTTAGCTCCATATTGACCTTTGCATTAACTCTGATCAGCTTCTCTTAGTCTACAGTGATGAGCAGGTCAACCTGTCTGCTGCTTCCTTGGTCTTCATGATGCTGTTTCTTCACTAATGTTCTCTAAACTCATCCATGCATTTTTCTTCAGCCACATTGATTACTGCAACAGCGTCTTCACAGGTCTGACTAACAAATCAAACAGCTGCAGCTGATCCAGAAGCTGCTGCTCGTGTTCTCACTAAAACCAGGAAGATAGAGCACATAACACCAGTTTTAAAGTCCCTACACTGGCTCCCTGTAGCTCAGAGGATAGACTTTAAAATACTGTTGCTAGTTTATAAATCACTGAACGGTTTAGCACCACAATACATTAAAGATCTGTTATTGCTGTACCAACCGTCTAGACCCCTCAGATCTTCTGGTTCTGGTTCTGCTCTGCATCTCCAGAACCAGAACCAAACGAGGAGAAGCAGAATTCAGTTTCTATGCACCACAAATTTGGAACAAACTTCCAGAAAACTGTAAAACAGCTGAAACACTGGGTGCCTTTAAATCTCAACTTAAAACCCACCTGTTTAGAGCTGCTTATGGCTAAATTGCGGGTTTTGATGTCTTCGATGTTTTTAATGTTTTTATCTTTACTTTTCATCTAGTTATTAACTTCTTTTTATTTCTCTGTCACACTGTCTAATGTTTTTATCTTTTTTAATCTTTTTCAAAATGTCTTTCTCTTTCTCACTGTTTATTCAATGTCACATGCTGTTTTTATTTTAATTATGTAAAGCACTTTGAAATGCCTTGCTGCTGAAATGTGCTATACAAATAAAATTTGATTGATTGATTGATTCATAAACTATTGAAGCTTTTACAGAACTACTGGATTTAAAATAGAAACAGGTAGACTCTGTTTATAAATTAGATTGTGCTGCATTTTTTTTAGCGTATGCTCACCACGCTGACGTCTGATGGG
Organism: Poecilia mexicana; assembly: GCF_051168715.1. NCBI lineage: Eukaryota > Metazoa > Chordata > Actinopteri > Cyprinodontiformes > Poeciliidae > Poecilia > Poecilia mexicana. Next base: position 1,702,882 of record NW_028263379.1, on the reverse strand, counting down.
AATTGCTTTACCCTGGGTTACAAGAGTAAAGAAGACTGGACACAAAAATATTTAAATAATTCCAAAAAGAATCATGCATTATTTTGCTTGCACTTTACAATAGTCCAAATATTTGTGTGTGTTACATAACATCCCAGTAAAAAGAAAAAAAAAAAAAAGAAAAACTTTGTGGTTGTACTTTTACAAGGCCACTGAGGATCAAATCCAGACAAACATTAAAGTTTCTATTCTTGTCTCATTCTTAGCAGATTTGCAACAAATCTGTATGTTGGAATCAGTGGAGTAGAAGGCTATTTGGGGAAAATAAAATCTATTTGGTAAAAGTAGACATTTAGATTTAAGTATGTGAAGCTGAAAGCATGTGAATGTGGACGGTACCAAAACTACAAACTGAGCTGTCAGTGAAGGTGTTGGATCTGTATAACAACCCAGACACACAGCGTGGTTATCAAAATCCAAACACAGATAGTGGAAAATCTGAGGGTTTATCAGCTGTAAAAGTAATTTAGTCTCACAGTGTAATCTGATGTGAATGTGTTGTATCCTACAGGCCTGCAGCGCTGGCGGTCATTTCTCTGGCCTTTGGGCGGTACATCCTGGAGCCGCTCTTCATGCCCTGCAGTATCCCCCCCTTGGCTGTGAAACTGGCCACAGCCATCGGCATAAGTAAATATGACAGCTATTGCTTTTTTACCTTTCACTGTCTCTGTGTCAGATTATTATATAATCTTTTTGGCCTTCTCTGTAAACACTGACTGTACAGACGCACATAATTCATCCCACTGATCAATACACAAAGTCCCATTTTGGAAGCCACATGCAGCTTTCATTTAAACTGGATGTAAATATTTCCATCGAAATTTAGACTGCCTGTAGCTCAAAAAGTTAAGCCCTTAGTATCTTATCTATAAACCCAACTCCGACCAGAGCAAATTTGTGAGAAGCTCAAAGTCAATAAATCATTCCTGAAGGCCAGAAAGCCAGCAAAATTCAAATGCATCTGGACATATTTCTCTTGTCTTCATAAGAGAAGACAAGAGACTTGTTCCTGATAGATGTCATTAAATGTCTATTCCACATGTAGAGTATTTGGAAAGTTTGTTTTTAGGGAAAATGTACCTAGATTTAAGCCTAGAAATGATTTTTTTGTGTAGGACTACAATGAGAGGAAATAATTTTTCTTCTTTTACTACACAACATGGCCATTGGTTACCTTTAGGCTTAAAGCAGACTAGGGCTGTTGTAAACGAATATTTTAGTAATCGAGTAATCTATCGATTATTCTTACGATTAATCGAGTAATCGGATAAAAAAAATATAAAATGAAATATTGGTAAATCTGGCATAATACCGGTGTTACTATCAGATATCAATATCAGTCCAATTTTTCATATTTGAGCATCCCTAACAGTTGCTTTTTTGTAGTTTAGAAAACTAACCTGTAACAATAATAGCTCACTTTCTAAGTTAACCAGAAGAAAAGTTATAGAAAAATCTGAAATTATATTGAATTTAATAACAAAGAGGCAGGCTCACAAATATGCTTATAAAAAATGTCTACAATCCAGCTTTTAGTTTATGTATTCATCTTCAGTGAGTTTAATAGATTAATTAAACTCACCTTGCCACCTAACCTGTCACGTTTTGAGTTTGAAAATACGGGAAATGCCGCCTGGAGTGGGAGGAGAGGGCGAATGAACGAACATGGGGTGGAGGGGAGGAAATAGACCAGCGGACTGACGAACCGTTAGACCGGGGGACGAACACGGGGGGAAGCAATACGGGATATTTACGACACCTTCACTGGTCACACTCAGAAACTCATCTACCAGCCATGTACGATGCGCTCCGTCACCCGTTTCTTCAGACCGGGATATGAAATTTATTGTGCGGTTCGTCGGTAAAGCTACATTTACACGGTAAGCATCAGCTACTCAGCCGCCCGCCCTGTTCAGGCTATCCGCTCACCTCAGCGCTCTTCCCGCCGTTCGCTTTCAACCAGCAGGAGAAATGCTGCCGTACTCCAGGCATTCCCCCAGTCATTTTAAGGATGCTTATTGGTTCCCCAAAAACGATAAAAAGTCGGGCATTATCATCAATCAATAAAATTCCCACGGGCCAATCTTGAAGATTGGACTTTATGCCGCTGAGACTTAGCTTTTGTCAACAACTCAGAGGCGGAAGTGAGAGCTCTGCGCAACGCAAATGAAGTCCCGGCCGGAACACAGTGCGCTAACTAATAAAACATAAATTAACGAAGCTTCGAGGCAGGTAAATTTTCCTCGAGGAATTTTAGTAATCGAGGTACTCGAATCATTCGAGGAATCGTTTCAGCCCTAAAGCAGACTCTCACAGTATGTGTGTGTCATCAGCTGTGTCAGTATGAGAAGGTAAGCGGCCTCTGACTGCTCTGTTTCCCTGCAGCTTCTGTTGTTTATCTGAACAGTATGAGTGTCACCTGGACAGCAAGGATCCAGATCCTCCTCACCATCAGCAAGTTAGTGGCCATCACCACCATCATAGTCCCTGGGATGTTCCAGCTCTTCAAAGGTAAGACTCTTTGTCATAATGAGCTATATAAATCTCCACAAACAATGAGACTTCCTCATTCCACACTCAAAAAAAAAAAAAGTCAGTGAATTGTTGAACTAAATAAATTGAGCTATGTCCAAATTAATTAATATAAATGAGTTGGAATTTCAAACATGGCATATTTTAGTAAGTTTAACTTAAAGTAAAAAAGAAAAATAGCGTTAAGAAGACACTGCACATGCTCAGAAGCTTACCCTGTGAAGGAACCTACGTCTTTCATCTATAATGAAACGTTTTTATGAAGGAATTTTTGATACAAAAGTGTTTGTGGATTGTAATTGAGAAGTTGTGGAGAAAAATCCTTGAAGAGTTTTGTAACTATAGATTTTTTCCAGGCTTTCAGAAATACAAATCAGCAGTTACACCTCTTCAATACAATTTGTGTACGAAACACAAGTTGTATTCTTTGAATCCCACTTTAAAATAAATCTTACACTTAATTTTGCCCTAAATGATCTAAAACAAATCTGCATACCTGTGTCAGAAAAAAATAACTTATGACTGATGAAGGATTGTTGCATTACATAAATGGCTGTACTTTCTTTATCTTTAGCTGTAAGGTGATATGCTGCAGTACTTTACCAGTGTTATGCTGTTTTATTGGTAGGGGCTACACAGATGTCGCGCTAGCCTTTTTTGTTCTCCGTCATCTTGACTGAAAGGATTTTTAAAAATCGGTAATTTACTATTTTTACCCGTCAAATTATAATCACATTAAAATCGGCTATATAGCTGCATTTTTATGCGGTTTAGTTAATATTCACCCAGTTGAACCGTGAGTCCAGATCCCATCACACATAAAGCAGATAAATGCATCTAAATTTTCTCCAAATGCTATGGCAAGGGGGAGGAGCCTGGATGTCAGTACAGGGGCGAGTTAACTACAACTACCCCAGAGACTGGATATGCAGCCCCAGTAATGAACGAACCATCATAGCTGAACGAGGCAGCAGCTGACCTGAGAGAGAGAATCATGGCCTGAATGAACACCAGACAACCCGACGCCAACTACAGCGGCTGAGTGAAGTACCATCAGAAAGTCTCATTGAAGATGTGAATGCAGCATTGAGAACGATCCCTACCAACACCATAACAGAAACCAATCAGCTGATATACAACTCAGCATCAGTGATCCTTGAGATGCTTGGCTATAAGAGCAACCATGAGACCCGATATCCACCATGGAAAAGACGGTTAGAGGCTAAAATAAAGATAACAAGGAGGGAAGTGAGCCAACTGTCAGAGCTCCAAAGAGGTGCAATGAAAAGATCAGTACCTAAGAAGTACAGCCAGATGCCGATACCTGAAGCACTCGAAAATGCCAAACAAAGGCTCCAAGCCTTGGCCAGCCGCCTAAAGAGATACACAAGAGAGAATGAAGCCAGGAGGATTAACCGGCTCTTCTCCACCCAACCAGCTAAAGTGTACTCTCAATGGCAGGGTACTAACAACAGAGCAGACCCACCAAGGCTGGAGACTGAACAATACTGGAAAGGCATATGGGAAAGGGAGGCGTCCCACAACAGCAATGCACAGTGGTAGTGTTGTGGTACTCGAGATCGGTCTTGGTCTCGAGACCGGTCTTAAGACCGTTTTCTGATGGTCTCGGTCTCGTCTCGGACTCGACCGCATTTGGTCTCGGTCTTGTCTCGGTCTCGGGCTCTGAGGACTCGGCATTTTATTTCAAGACCAGTCGAGACCGCAACTGTGAAAATATCACTAAACGTGCAGCATACTGTCCAGTTTATTTGTTAACATCTTTGTTTTCAGTGGATGCAAAACGCACCAATTAAAATCCAAGCAACTATGTGTTTCTCCCCCTCTCCCTCCCCTCCCCACCTTTCACTCGCACGCGGCGCTCCAGGACATGCGCAGTGGTTTTCTCTCAGCGGCAGAAAATGTTTGTCTAATCGTCAGCATAAATAGTAAGAAATCCGATGGCCAGAGCTAACTCAGCAGTGCTTCGCTTTCAGAGACGATGGGGACAACGTCTAACTATTTTCGTCACTTAGAAAAGTAGCTCAAAGAAGGTAAGCTCCGTTAACGTGATGTTAGCAAAGCTAGCTGTACAGAGACACATAAGAATTTGTGATGAAAAAAAGTCACTCACTGCCTGAATTATTGTGCGGAGATGTTGACTGACTTGTCGCATATATAGGACAACGCTATGTCCAAAAGTCTGCAATATAGTGATGTGACATTCAGAAACAGTCGATTCTTCTCCACGGCTCTTTATTTATTAGATAGGACTGGAGTGTCACTCACTGAGAGCCGTTGTTCTATCAGATTACCGTATGCTGTCAGAATAGCAAACATGCAGTGAGTACCATGCCAGCGCATTAAGAAGTCCGACCGTCAGAGGAGTTGTCAGTTCACCATATGCAGCAAGTTATGACGAAAATAAGTCATTAAATTGTTTTCAATGATAACTATATAGATATACATGTGTTGTCATGGTTGCAAAGTGTATTTAAAGCAGGTCTGGCTGCAGCTGGAGTCAGCTACAACACACGCCCGTGTAAAACTCACTTAACCGCTAAGTCAGGATGCCATACAACTGTTAATAACAAAGTGTATGACGATCTACGTCATGATTCTATGTTCCTAGCATACATGCAGTGAGTACCATGCCAGCGCATGCGCCTTAAGAAGTCCGACCGTCAGTGGAGTTGTCAGTTCAGCATATGCAACAAGTTATGACGAAAATAAGTCATTAAATTGTTTATAATATGACATAATATGATAACTAGATAGATATACATGCGTTGTCGTGGTTTCAAAGTGTATTTAAAGCAGGTCTGGCTGCAGCTGGATGCCATACAACTGTTAATAACCAAGTGTATGATGATCTACGTCATGATTCTATGTTGCTGATTAAATAAAATCATATGGTAATGACAGCGTATGCATGTCTGAGCTAAGCGTACGACTATCTGACAACGTATGCTGATCTGACAGAATACCGTGAGTTCGTGTTAAGCGTATGACGATCTGACCTGACAGAACACCCGTTCTTTGTTCTTGTAATGCTCTGTGTACACTGCATCATTATTTTATTTAATTATGTACGTTGATATTTAAATTAACAAATAACTAAAACACAAGAACGAAAGAGCACGCAGAGCATGCACATTGCTCTTTGTTTTTGTTCAAAGTGGCAGCTGTAATGTCTGCCATGGTGTCAGACTACCTGGCTTCATGTACTGGGAGAGAGAGTGAAAACAGTCACGATGAGCGCCTTCTGTTTAGTTACTTCTTGCTTGTTGCTCCTTGGTCAGTGTTCATAGTTGAGCGTTATTTACCGTCAGGGCATTGCCTCAATTGCTATGTTTAATGGTGCAACAGTGGTGGATTCTTATATGAGCAATATCGGCAAATTCTCAGGGTGTTATGTTTTTAGGGATGGCACGAGACCATCACACATTGTAACACAGAAATGGAATATTTAATATTGGTAAAATGTATTAAGTATTTAATATCTAGGTGTTTTTATGGGAATATGGATCTTTCAGATTATTCTGAGAAGCAATTTCGATCATATTTTACATTTTATTGTGTCATGTAGCGCGGGCCGCTGGTCTTGGTCTTGACTCGGTCTCGACTTTCCTCGGTCTTGGTCTTGACTTGGTCTCGGACCCTAAAAGTCTTGGTCTTGTCTCGGTCTCGATACACTCTGGTCTTGGTCTTGTCTTGGTCTCGGGTTAGGTGGTCTTGAACACAACACTGCACAGTGGCTAACCTCTCTACGAGAGGACCACAGGAACCTCCCTGAACAAGCCCCGGTAACCATCACTGTGGCAGATGTCCAAGAAAGAGTCTCGGGTATGAAAAACTGGACAGCACCAGGACCTGACATGATCCATGCCTACTGGCTAAAGAAACTGGTAACACTTTATTTGAAGGGGGTGAATAAGACTGACATGACACTGTCATAAACATGACATAACACCTGTCATGTTCATGAATAAGCCTTCATGAATTTTTATGACTGTTGTCATAAAGCGTCATTCGGTAAATTATGACACTTTTAATACAAAGTTGACATTATTCAAAATGTCTTTGTTATGACAACTTGACATTAACCAATAAATCATTACTGATATAAATTTGTTATAAAAGTATTACTGATTGAACTTTAAAAATTAGGTAACTTTATGTTATTAAAGGTAAAGTTTAAACAGTAATGATTTCCTGGTTAATGTCAAGTTGTCATAACAAAGACATTTTGAATAATGTCAACTTTGTATTAAAAGTGTCATAATTTACCGAATGACGCTTTATGACAGTCATAAATATTCATGAAGGCTTATTCATGTTCATGACATGTGTTATGTCATGTTTATGAAAGTGTCATGTCAGTCTTATTCAACCCCCTTCAAATAAAGTGTTACCAAGAAACTCACTGCCCTCCATTAGCGTCTGGTAGCTCTACTGAACCAGCTGCTACAAAATGGGACTCATCCTGAATGGTTAACTGAAGGGCGCACAATCCTGATCCAGAAGGATCCCTCAAAGGGTTCAGTCCCATCCAACTATCGGCCGATAACCTGTCTCTCAACAACATGGAAGCTCATGTCAGGCTTCATAGCAGCTAAGATAAGCGGACACATGGATAAATACATGAGCACGGCACAGAAGGGCATCGGCATAAATAGCAGAGGAGCCAAACACCAACTCCTTGTAGACCACACAGTCGCCCGAGACTGCAAAACCCGACACACCAACCTGTGCACCGCTTGGATTGATTACAAGACAGCCTATGACTCAATGCCACACACCTGGATCATTGAATGCTTAGAGATGTACAACATCAATAGGACTCTAAGAGCCTTCATTGCAAACTCGATGGGGCTGTGGAAAACCACCCTTGAAGCAAACTGCAAACCACTTGCACAAGTGTCCATCAAATGTGGCATATACCAAGGAGATGCTCTGTCCCCACTGCTGTTCTGCATAGGCCGGAACCCCCTCAGCCAAATCATCAACAAGACTGGCTACAGATACCGACTCAAGAATGGGGCCACAATCAGTCACCTCCTACATGGATGACATCAAGCTGTACGCCAAGAGCGAGCGAGACATCGACTCACTGATCCACACCACCAGGATCTACAGCACTGACATTGGGATGTCATTCGGACTAGAGAAGTGTGGCCGGATAGTTACAAAGAGAGGGAAGGTCATCCGCACAGAAGGGTCTCACTCCCAGAAGGAACAATAGCAGACATAGAGCACAGTTACAAGTACTTGGGAATACCACAAGCAAATGGCAACCTCGATGAGGTCACAAGGAAAGGAGCCACAGCCAAATACCTCCAACAAATAAAGCAAGTCCTGAGAAGCCAGCTCAATGGCAAGACCAAGATCCATGCAATAAACAGCTATGCCTTACCAGTAATCAAATACCCTGCCGGAATAATTAGCTGGCCAATGGAAGAGATGAAGGCCACGGATGTTAAGACTCGGAAGCTACTAACCATGCATGGAGGATTCCACCCCAAATCCAGCACCCTGAGACTGTACACAAGCCGTAAGGAAGGAGGCAGAGGACTAGTGAGTGTGAGAACCACTGTCCAGGATGAAACATCCAAGATCCATAAATACATTAAGGACAAAGCCTCAACGGACGATGTGCTCAGCGAATGTCTCAGAAAATGGGGAACAGAGGACGAGGTGCTGGAGGAACCATCATGGGAGGACAAGCCCCTACATGGGATGTACCACCGACAAATAACTGAAGTGGCTGATATCAGGAAATCCTACCAATGGCTGGAAAAAGCTGGACTCAAGGACAGCACAGAGGACCTCATCCTGGCCGCCCAGGAACAGGACCTAAACACCAGAGCAATAGAGGCTCAGATCTACCACACCAGACAAGACCCAAGGTGTAGGTTGTGCAAGGAGGCCTCTGAGACAGTCCAGCACATAACAGCAGGGTGCAAGATGCTGGCAGGGAAAGCGTACATGGAACGACATAACCAAGTGGCGGGCATAGTGTACAGGAACATCTGTGCAGAATATGGACTGGAAGCCCCGAGATCAAAGTGGGGAACACCCCCAAAGGTGGTGGAGAATGACCGAGCTAAGATCCTGTGGGACTTCCAGATCCAGACAGACAAAATGGTAATGGCGAACCAACCATTCGCCATTACCGGACATTGTGGTGGTGGATAAAGAACAGAGGAAAGCCGTTGTGGTGGATGTAGCAATACCAAGTGATTACAACATCAGGAGAAAGGAGCAGGAGAAACTGGAGAAATACCAGGGCCTCAGAGAGGAACTGGAAAAGACCTGGAAGGTGAAGACCAAAGTGGTGCCAGTGGTCATCGGGGCCCTCGGGGCAGTCACCCCCAAACTGGAGCAATGGCTACAACAGATCCCAGGAACAACATCAGACATCTCAGTCCAGAAATGTGCAGTTCTAGGCACAGCCAAGATACTGCAGAACCCTCAAGCTCCCAGGCCTCTGGTAGAGGACCCGAGCTCAGAGGATGAAAGAGACCACCCGCGGAGGGTGAGAAGGGAATTTTTTTTTTTATACACACACACACACAAAATATTGTTTTTAACTTGCATTGTTTCACAATGAGCTTCATGTAGCACTGAGGCTTAAATACAATTTCTTAACGTAGTATAGTTCATTATTTTTACGTCTTTCATACTCCTGCTAATTGATATGTATTACTGGACTGGACAGAGCCTGTTGGTCGCTATGTGATTCAGTGTGTCCAGAAAACCATTTTATCCCAATACAGGACAAGGAGAAATCTGTCACGAAAATATTAGTAGTGCCATCATTTGTTATTAGATATATCTAATAAAGATTAGAAAACTGATGTTTGATCAATTCTCCATGATACAAATCTATAAACAGTTTAGTTTCTGTTAGTTCTGTCAAGATGCAAGAAGGGGCGAATTTCTATTTATATTGGTCAATCGTTTTATTTTAAATATACTGTAGGAGCCGTAGTTTGACGACTGTTATAAATATCACCACGTTTTGCGAACACAGGGGATTAGCTCAGTTTTTGTCACTTGTTTTTAGGAATTGCAGCAGCTGCAGTGCGCCACAATAAAGCTGATAAACAGGTGAAGAACCGAACTAGACAAAACCATTTCTGATTGTTTGCCAAGCCAAACATCCAATAAAAGTTCCATCAAGCCACTACTAAGGCACTGGGGTCATGTTTCTCGACACAGGCAAAAGAAGGTTCAATTTCCAAACTTATTGATTGGTCTTGGTGATTTATTTTCCTCTTTCACCAAACAATTACAGAGTTCAAACTTTCAATTGTTCTCATGCTATCTCTCTTGCTCTGGTAAAAACCATCGGCCCCAAACCCAATTGCCTGCTGGTCCTTCACCAGGCCCCTAAGCTTATAGAAAGTGGACTGACCCACATTACTTCCTGTCTAAATTTAGAAAATAAATAAGAAAAATAATAAAACAAAAAATAAATAAAATCAACAATTATCAACCTACAAATAAACTCTGTAAATAATACAAAAAATAGAAATTTAAGAATAAAGTAACAAAATTCAAATGGATAAAGAAATAAAGAAAAAATAGCTCCAACAACTTCTATTCCGCCTCTTCTCGCTCTGTATGTCGGCATTACACACGACCCGTTGCCATGGCAACCGACAAACAACAGCTCAACGAGCAGATTGAGCAGAGATCACCGATCAGGGGAATCAACACCAAAAATAACATTTCCCACACAAAAAAGTAGCAAAAACACTAAAACAGAACATCGAGTATGTTACATTATGTTGTCAGGCATAATGACAACATTATGTTGTCATTATGCCTGACAACATATTGTGATTATTAATAAGTTTTCGCCTGATCACCGCGGTGGTTGATTAGCTGATTTAAACAGCTGTTCTACTGATGACTTGGTGGGCAGGTTGACCAGTTTTAGTGCTAACAGAACCAAAACACACCGAACTGCACAGCACATGTTAATGTTATAAAAGTCAATACCAGGCCAGCAACAGTTAGGCTAGTATAACTGACCCACTGCTCACTTGTTCAATGTTTTCTTTAAATTAAAACGTTGTCCTCACCTGTGAAATCTGAAGCCCTTATTACCATTATCTATGGTTGAATTAACTGCTAAACATTGCGTCCGTTGTTCTGATTCTTTGCGTGATTATAGTATTTTCCTGACCACCGATATTCCTGACTCAATGGACAGCAATGGCGCATGTGTGACTTACGATAAATCACGTAATGTCCAGTCCAGTAATATTTATCCATCAATGCTGCTGGCGCTCTGTCCTTCTCTCGCACTTCCCGCTACTTAGCAGTGGGTGTCAGGTTACATTGTGTTGCATTCAATGTTGTCGGAAAAAAAGAGTTTCATGCGCTTAATGTCCGATTTGCCATAACTATTTATTGAATTAATTGTCGCTAGCTGGGGTGGCAACAGGGGTGGCAAGGCTCTCGTTTGGGGTGGCAACTGCCACCCCATGCCACCCCAGTAGATCCGCCCCTGATTGATTTTTTTGAAAATTAAAACTAGCTTAGTAAAGCAAAATTCAATGATTACCACTCTAACTAAAAGTCATTAAGTAGGAGCTGCAAAATATTTTTGATTGGTTTTACTAAATACAGTTAGGTTTTATTTATATACTGAACATAAGTCAGTTTGTAGAAATTGTTGACATAACTGTATTAAGTAAATTGAATAAGTTATTTTTTGAGTGCGGAACACTTGCAGTACTCCATCTGCTTCCATTAAGTATTGTTGAAAAACCCTTCAGGGGCTCACACTGAGCGCTCAGCCGCAACAATCATCAAAGCTTCCTTAGTATCACGCTCAAGCATGCACTGTAAATACAAGCTTAGAGACTCGCAGGCTGTGACGCACAGCTGTACGCAGCAAGCATCAAGCATCAAGCATCAAGCACAACATTTCACAATGTCCTGGAAGCAGGTGTTCAGAGGAGCTGCTGCTCTCTCCCAGTTTTTGACCTCCATTTTAAATATGGTTATTATTTACTCTAAATGATTAATATAATCATTCACAGGATATGACACAAAGTTGCTTTGTTTTCACAGTTAAAAGAAAAAAAATAAACAAGAACTTTTACATAAATTCTGACTGACTCAACTAAATAACCTCACTTTATTAATCTTGGGGATTGTGCTTCTGGCCAAGAGTAATGCATCATTCAATTCTTAAGAATTGTTAAGTGGATTGAAAATGTTGGTTATTTCACATAAGAACCTACAAAAATGTGACATAACTGTACTAAGTAACATAAATGAATGCTATCTGTTGGAGGATTAAATACAAATTCATATTTAATTGACATGATAACCATAAACTGTGTTTTTTGCTAACTCTGATGAACACTCTTAGCTTCCCCTAAATTAATTGTGTGGGATAAATTCTAAAGCTCTGATTTACTTCGATATTTTGTAAACTTTAGTTACATAAAGTTTGACATCTGTGTTGAAGATTTGGTAATCGACTGTTGAAAATTCTTAGTTGTTTATATTCATGCTCTTATTTGTAGGTGAAGATGGTTTACGCAGCAGATCTGTTTCCTCTCCTCATGTTTTCTCTGTTTTTAAAGAAACTTTCTTAAGCAAGTAGCAAGTACACAACAAAAAACCAACCTTGGTATTTAGGTAGATCCCCCCGTCAACCAGCATTAGTGGTTGGAAAAACAGGAGAGTCTTTGTGTTGCAGCAGTCACTGCATGATTTTCACCAAGTATTTCTGGCACTGCTCAAATCCAGGGTCATGGAGTACCTTTGAGAGGAAAGTGTCCTATGGCCTGAACATATGAGAAGGATAAGAGCACATAAATAACATCCTTCCAAAACATGGAAGATCAGATGTGCAGCAAGAATTTAGTTCCTCTTTACTATTATGACACAAAAAGCTAATACCTAAACTCGGCTAATGATCATATTAGATTTGATAGAATTCATAAACAAAACCGTCTGATTTATTTCCCCATTAGCTAGAATTTCCTGGCCTTCCAATTAGAGAGTAGCAGCCCTCCTTGGAGTTTTAGCTATTTATCACAGCACACTATCCAACTGTGAACAAGTTATTAATCAAAATAAATTAATTAATTTAAGTTGATTAATTACTCCTTTAAATACCAGAGTGTATCTGTTAAACCTGCGGCACTGTGACTTACTACTAGAGAATCAGATTTTAGCCTGGAATGAACACACTTTAATGAAACCATTTTAACTTCATAATTCTGAATGTTTGAACTCAAGTAATAAAAGCTGTACATGTGTTGTGTTTGGTGTAATGTCAGTCACTGTGGAAAACCATCTATTAAATGAAGTTACTATGAAGCTCACCTCATAGGTAACACACTAATGAAAAATAAACTAACAGGGTTAGCTTGGCTTGTTCTGTAGAGTACCTACTACAGCTGGTAGATTTCACATTACTTTGTTCTCTCCTGCTTATCAATACACAGACTTTATGATTCTTAGCAATACAGTTAAACAATGTAGATGAATTATATTATGGGCAGCATTTGCTCATTCACAGCTTAACATTGATCCCACTTGAGGGATATTTTTCAACCTTTGTTGGCAGAACTCTAACTCTCCAAACTAAATGAGAAAAATCGTTCCTCCACTCATTCACTTTATGGCTGATTTTATTATTGTTGTTAATAAATAGGATGCTCCTGTTCTTGTGTGCAACTGCAGATACAGTTCAAACCAGAAGTTTACATACACTGAATAAAAAGACACAAACCTCTCATGTTTTAGGTCAGTCAGAATGATCAAAATGATTTCTATTTGCTAAATCCCAGAAAACTTAGTGAGAAATTTTTTTTAAGAAATTTCTTTTTCTGTCTTTGAATTCAGAAGTTTATATTCATTTTGTTAGTATGAGGGAAAACTGTCTTTAAGTTGTATGGCTTGAGTAAAACCTTTTGAGTTTCCTTCAATAAACCTCTGATAGATTAACTGTCATATTTGAGTTAACTGGAGGCTCATCAGGAACACACAACCTCATTGTCTGACACGATGGGAAAGTCAGCATAAATTAGCTAAGATGTCAGGAAGGAGAATAATAGAGCAGATCCAGTCTGGGTCATTCTGGGGATCAATGTACCGATGCTTGAAGGTGCTGCAGTCATCTGTTCAAACAATTACATGATGGGAATGTCCAGCTATCATAGCGCTCAGGAAGGAGACGGGTTCTGGTTCAAACTGGGTTGTCAGAACAAAAGGCAGAGACCTGGTGAAGATGCAGCTGAAGCTGGTAAGACAGAGTCATTATCCATAGTGAAACTGTCCAGTACCGACATGAGCTGAAAGGACACCCTGACCATGGGAAACATGTAATGTGGTTTGATAAAAATGAAGTGGAACTGTTTGGACATAATGACCATCATCAGTTGGTCAAAAATTTGGAGCAAACATGGGGACGGTTGTGCCATCCTAAGTGTGGAGTACGGTGGTGGCAGCATCATGGTGTGGGGCTGTTTTGCTGCAGGAGGAACTGGTGCACTTCATAAAATAGACAACATGAGGAAAGAACATTATGTAGAATTACTGAAGCATAATTTTAGGAAATAAAATCTTGGGCACAGATTTTAATCAGCATTCAGCCACAGTGGTTACAGAGTGACTCATAGAAAACACACTCAGTGTTTTGGTGTGGCCATCACAAAGCCCTGACCTCAGTCCTATGGAGAAGTTGTGAGTAGATCTGAAATGTGTGTGTGAGCGAGGAGGCCTGCAGACATGACTCAGTTCCACCAGTTCTGTCAGGACAAACGGACCAGAACTCCAGCAAACTATTCTGAGAAGCTTGTGGAAGGAAACCAAAAAGGTTTGACCCAAGTCACGCAATGCTAAATGTATGTACATTTTTGATTTTGAAGAAAGTTACAAAAAATTCTAAAAAGTCTTTTCCATTTTCTGGCATTTAGTTAATAGTCATAATTTTTGTCATTTTAACTGACTGAAAACTAAAGAATTTAGTCTTATTTATCTTCAGACAGTGAGAAAAAATGTGTTAATTTGGTGTACGTAAACTTCTGGTTTCAACTGTATACACATATCATTATGTGACTATAGCACTCACTCTTCACTTTAAAACAATGAAGGTGTTTCAGAACACCTAAAGTAGGTAATGCATGTCCTTTTAGAATATATGTGTGTGTGTCTTTGTGTGTGTACAGGTGAGACCAAAAACTTTGAGAATGCCTTTGATTTGAGCAAGGTGCAGCTGTCTGGAATGCCCCTGGCTTTCTACTCTGGGATGTATGCATATGCTGGTTGGTAGGTATGGTCCACACAAACGGAGACCGACACATTTGGGCAAAATTCACAAAACAAAGACAGACGATCAATGTTTTCTCAATAGCAGACAGCAATTTTAAATCCTATCAATCAGCAGGTAAAATTTGGAATTGTTAGATTTTTGCCTAACATTAAAGAATTATTAATATGACTGGAGTGACTAGACCTCCAGTGAACAGATGCTCAACAGACACTCATCTAGAGTGGCAGCCAGAATTTTTAGCACGACTGGTGTAGATGTGTTAAAAGCCTTCAAATGAATTTAACCTTTATGAGAATAAAATAATTTCCCATGGAAAACATTGAAGAACATATAGGGAACATTCTTTCATTCTCTTTCTATGTACTGTATAACCATACAGTAAATATGGGGTGTTTTCACACCTATTGTTCATTTACTCTGATCTAAATCCGTTGACGAGTTTGTTAACTTGCTGCTCTTCTGTTGGATTAGTTTCTTTTCACGCATAAAAAACTCCAACAAACCCTAACCTTTCGCTGCTAACCACTTAACAACATTCAGTCTGATTACTGGTCAGATATGGGGAGAGAGAACCAAATGTAAATACAGGAAGCAGATTCTGCACT
Organism: Poecilia mexicana; assembly: GCF_051168715.1. Lineage (NCBI taxonomy): Eukaryota > Metazoa > Chordata > Actinopteri > Cyprinodontiformes > Poeciliidae > Poecilia > Poecilia mexicana. Next base: position 1,687,399 of record NW_028263379.1, on the reverse strand, counting down.
CTCAGCTGGGGAAACACAGAATTTAATCATCTCATTAATTTTGACCATATCAGGCAAAATTATCTGAAAAAAATTATGTTGAGATGTCTTGAAAGTTGCATGAGGCTTTATGCTTCATGGAAAAGATGTGCATTGTTTATTAGCTTAGTTTCTGAGCCACATCTCACGTTGCAATGAAAACCTGCTAAGGGAAGGCGGTTGGCTAAAGCTGGTTGCTGAGTCAGATCAAGGTCGACTCACATTCACAGAGCAAATGTCCTGCTCTACGGTGGAACCACACCGAGACCACCTCCTCCAAAGGGTCCCAATACGGTTAGTTTAGTCTGCACCAGGTTGCTGTTGCTGTGTTCACACAAAGGAACCAAACCTAGGAGGGAAACAAACCAAAGTTAGTTTGACATTTACTAAACACCTGAGGTTTTACAAGGCCCATGTAGATAGATGTTATTTTATAACTAATTTTATGGTGCCACACTTATGGACAATTTGAGTATTACATCGAACAACCCCCTTCTGGCATTATGAGAGCCTTTTAGATGTTTCAACACAGCTGAGTCAAATATCTTGGTCATTAGCAAGGTTTTGAACAATTAGCTTACAGACTGAGGAGGCGGTTCAGCTGGGTTGGACCAGAGTCACATCAACAGCACATGTTCATCCTCTGTTTTACTCTAAGCTCATCTGAAAGTGAGGCTGAACAGTTCAAACTTCATCTGACCTCCTCAACACACACCACTTCAGGTAAAGTCCCAGCAGGTGAACTCCACTCGCTTACTTTTGTAATGGTAGGACAGAAAGATTTGTTTTTTTTATTTTTATACATGATTAGCATGTAGATTGTATCTAATGGTTGCTATGGAGACGTGGTGACCCCCACAGACCCTTCTATACTGTTGCTCCTTAACAATCTGATAAACCTAAGAATGTAATAAATAAAAAATAAATAAATTAATTAAATTTTTACCACCATTCATTCTGTTAAAAACATGTATTTGACAAGAAAATGTGTCCTCATTTTTTCTGAATTTCCGGGTGTGTGATTAGGCGACAGTAGTAAACACTGAATTTATTTGAAGGTTTTATGCATCTTTAGCGGTTCTGCCAAAATAGTTGACATCTAATAGACTTTTATTAACAGCCAAGATTGGCAAGAATAATTAAATGGTGTTCAGGGTCGGACGGATCGATCTTGTTATAAGTGCCAGAGCAGTGATGTGGGCAGTTCTGGGTAAGAATTATAATTCATGCTGAACAGTTTCCATTTGGCTTTTATAAATTAGCTTTTAACACTGTTTAAACATTAACATGATTTCCAGAAGGCATCTTGATGTACTGGAACAGCCTGTACACTCCCATGTTCTAATGACATGTTAGATTAAACTACATGTTGTTTTCTGCTTCCAGAACAAGACAAATTTCTTCATATTTACTGTTTGCTCTCAGACTGAGAATTACAGATTTTGTTAGTGACTTCTTGTAATTTTGCATATTTACACGCTTTAGTTTGTGCTCCTTTCCATTTTTCAGCAATTTGTGTAGAATTATATCATGTAATTAAAATGACTAACACTCTTGACATCAATGTGGTTTAAATATTTTATCTTAAGATTTATTTCAGGTCTATGAACAGACGCAGCAGAGAATTAAACCAGAATAACAGTTATGTATAGATATGGCCCTGGAACATATCATTTTTAAATGGCATAATTAATGCTTAATTTCCATTTAAATGATCAACATAAAAATATGATTTATGAAATAAGTATTGGAATTGTGTGAGTCATTATTTCATATCAGTACAGGAAGTACTTGGATCTTGTGTCTGTTGCTGCTTGTATTCTCCTTTAAAGTTGTTTCTTCTCTGTGTTTTTCCAGGTTTTATCTCAACTTTGTGACAGAGGAGGTTGATAACCCAGAGAAGTAAGTTCCATATGCTGGCTGATCTGTGATGACACTCTGGTTAATGTGATGAACTACATACTAGGATAATAGTCAAGACCACCTAACTAAGACCAAGTCGAGATCAAGACCAGAGTGTATCGAGGCTGAAACAGGACCAACATGACTTAGTAAAATGTGAAACAAGTCCAAGAGCTTCTCAAATGCATTTGAAAGATTAACATTTTCATAAAAACACCTAAATATTAAAAATCTCAGAGCTGAAGTAAATATAGTTATTTCAGCCCATAACTTTAATGTCAGAAGCTTTATGCAGCACTAACTAAAGTTGATGGAACTTAATATTAAATCATCCTGGCTTGTCTTATGATTATCATAAGCAAAAATGAAACTTAGGAAGAAGTTGTCACCACAAGTCCTGTTCCCTCAATCTCTCAATTTGCATTTGATTACTTCCTTCAATATGTTAACTATATTAGGTGACGTTAGCTTAACTTGTGCAGAGGAGGCAAAGAGCTGACAGGAAATACAAACTATGCCATAAAACACACAGTATTTACTCTACACAGGTAGAGTTATCACTAATTAAACATTATCACTAATATTCACCAAATCTCTGTATGTGAGGGCAGGGCAAATCATTTTGTTACAGAGGCACATTGCTAACATTAGCTAGCTAGCTTGGCTAACATCACTTAAACCAGTGTTTCTCAACCCTGGTCCTCACTGCCCCCCTGTCCTGCATGTTTTAAGTTTTTCCTTTCTGCAGGGCTTAAAGTAAAAAAAAAATCCTGAGCCTAAAACTTATAGTCGTGATAGAAATGAACTATAACCGTTGCTATTGCCACAGTTTAATAAAAAGTGTCTTTGAATACTGCAAACAGTTGCTTCTAATAATACAATTAATACAATTAGCTAAACACTCAAACTTAAATAAGACTTCAGTACATTTCAACTTAAAATGTAAAATGTCTGTGCCCTAAAGGTTTGCCTTACAGGCAAAAATCCCTCAACATTAGATAAGAGTCCTTTCAGTCTATGTTTTTGCAAGTAATTTAGAACATGCAACATTACCAACTAAATCTGTTTCTCAGCCTTTTTCGGGCCAGCATCCCCCATCCCATATCCAGGTCCCTCTCTGCCCCCCACCAAAGAATTTGTAGGCTACTTTGCACTGACTATTATTTTTTTATTAATGTTACTATCACTATTTTAGATGTTTTGATTTTGATGCTTGTTTCTGTATTTATCATCAAAATAATTTCCCAGAGAACAAAAAACCCATGGGAATAGAAATTATTTTCACAGGCGTCTACGAAAAATGCAATGAACATTCAACTTAAAATCGGTAGGCCTAACAGCAGCCAATCAGAGTGGAAAAATATTCTTGTTCTGTGCCAATTTCTAGTTGTTAAATATTCCACAAAATGACCAGATAAAAGATGAACAACATGCCAGTTTAAACTTTGAACTATTTGCAAACCGACTGAGCTCTGCAACATTAAAACATGGATAGAACTGTAACTACATTAATCATAGCTCTTCTTCTCTTCAGTGTTTCTGTTTCTGGTGGTGCAGCTCTGTGCTGCCTTCAGGAGAATGGGACATCAGAGTATCATCCATAAAATTTCACCCACATGGCATTTATTGTGCAAACCAGAGCTTTCAGTGGAAAAACAAAAGTTCCAGACCCTTTTAATGCCTCACAAATATGAGACAGAAACATGGATTGTATCTTTATATAGACCTGTCTATTGATTTACAGGTTAATAGTTTTACTGGACAGAAATTACAAAGAACAAATCTGGTTCTTAATCAAATCCTAATGAGTCAAATTGAAGGTGTTATGGAGTCGTCAGCCTCATGACAATAACACTGACATGAAAAATAATATTGAAGAAATAAATATATCAAATCTAATTAAAAACATAAATAAGTGATAAGTTCTTTACTGTTATGGTCTGTAAGATATATTTATTCTCAGTACTAAATATGGTCTCAACAAACCCATGGCACTACAACAATATTATTTTACCTTTTATCTGGAAATAGTGTCTGTTTATTCTTGCCATACAGTCTCTGTATTTGACCATCAGTAATCTTCACTCATCACCTGCTGCGCCGCCTAATCATCATGTGTTGATTTTTCACTGTTCAGCGTCGGATTCTCTGTTTTTAATTATTAATTCACATCTAGTTCGTCGCTCCGTTTTACGTCCCGCTTCTCCTGTTTCAGAGTCCTGCTACTAGCAGGAGCTGCGCCAAAAGCTACAAACACTGAAGAGAAGAAGAGCTGCCATGGATACCGTTGCAGCCAAGCATGAATTAATGTTACACAATACAGTTTTAGGAAGTTGCTTAAAGTCTAAACTGGTATTGTTGTGATTGTAAGGTGCAAACACCCCCCAAAGAAATCCCAGCGCCCCCCTTTTGTAAAAATTTCCGCCAGTTTCCCGTCTTGTCCCCTTTCCTCTAGCCATGCCCAGCGCCACTTGTTTTTAATTCCTTTCTCAAGTAAACGTGTTTCTATGAGGGGCCGTTTAGGACAAAATTTACGTTTTGTCTCTCACACACTACCAAAAACTCTCGCATACTCCAAAAAAATAGCCACACACACTCAAAAAATACTCACGCACACTCAAAAAATTTACGTTTTGTCTCTCACACACTACCAAAAACTCACGCATACTCAAAAAATAGCCACACACACTCAAAAAATACTCAAATTGCGTATACACACACTACTAAAATGTCACACACACACACACACAAACGTTAACTTTCTCACTCACATACACAAGACTAAAGTTGAACACACACACACAGTACTAAGACTCGTTTTATGCATGTGTGAGAGCGAGACTCTTTGAATGTGTGAGAGTTGTCACGGAAGAGGCGGGGCATAATTTTTGGATCAAACTGCGCATGCGTAGATCCTAAACTATAAGTTTCGATTATTGACTCACTGTATGTTCTATTACTTAGTATATTTGTGCTTTTAAAAATATATAAATATATTGAAACTATCTTTCAATAGCTACCTTATATTAAACTATGTTAAGGACAAATGTCAAACATAGTGCAAATATTTTGAAAACAAAGTAAAAGATCTTGCAGGTATATTAATCTCCTTCCTCCTTCATCAGAAATGAAAAATTATAAATGCACACTACGTGTTGGGAACCTGTGTTTGTTGACTGACTTTTATTTGTCAGGCTTACGAGACAAAAGCTGAAAAAAGATCGATTTTCTTTGCTTTCAAAATAACACAAAACAGCAAAAAAAGACCTCCACACCAGACCTCGTTTATTTATGTATGTATTTTTATTTTGATAGCTTCCGATTAAACTGAAAGTTACACATTGACATGATCATATGAGTAGTTTTTACCGAGAAATCGATCAGAAGCGCCGTGAAAATGGTCATATTCACCAGATCCGCGTCTCTGGCTGCAATGCGCGCTCCCGTCACAGGGGGAACAGAATTTCTCACAAGACCTCTTAATAATTCCTGTAATGCTGGCACCCAGTGGACAGATTGTACTACAGCAATTTTGCTATTTTTAATCAATCAATCAGATTCATTTATTTCTATAGCACATTTAATCTGCAAGAAAGTTAAACGTTCTATATATATTTAAAAGCACAAATATACTAATCGAAACTTATAGTTTAGGATCTACGCATGCGCAGTTTGATCCAAAAATTATGCCCCGCCTCTTCCGTGACAACTCTCACACATTCAAAAAAAGTCTCGCTCTCACACATACATAAAACGAGTCTTAGTACTGTGTGTGTGTTCAACTTTAGTCTTGTGTATGTGAGAGATAAACGTCTGTGTGTGTGTGCGAGCTGTTAGCAGTGTATGTGAGCGAGAAAGTTAACGTTTGTGTATGTGTGACATTTTAGTAGTGTGTGTATACGCAATTTAAGTATCTTTTGAATGTGCGTGAGTATTTTTTGAGTGTGCGTGGCTATTTTTTTGGAGTATGTGAGAGTTTTTGGTAGTGTGTGAGAGACAAAACGTAAATTTTGTCCTAAACGGCCCCTCATATGTTTCTTTACCGGGTGAGACAAACTCCATCTTCTTTCATATCGCATTTGATTTAACCGCCGAACCGAACGCATGCACTTCTTTTCTACAAGCCGTTTTACACATAGACATAATATAAGGATAGACCCTCATGGACCGCTCTCGCCTATTGTCGCTGACAAGATTTAGGGCGGCCATCTTGGAGCGGTACTCCGCTCCACTCAGCCTTATGTGTTTAGCAGCACAATGACGTATCAGCGGATTTAATCGATCATAACACACATTTTTGTTACTGTAAACCATATTCAAACATCTATCAAAGCAACATTTATAAACAATTGTACTTTTCAAGTATGTTTTTAATACATAGTTCATCATATTTAAATATGCTTAGTGGCTATAACAATGGAATAGGAATGGAATATTCTGATATCGATGAATGAAGAGCATATTACAAAGCACACAGCCGTTCATAATTTATTTAATAAATTATTTAGTAATATCAATACATATTTATATAACTATACAAACACTAATAAACAATGATTAATAATGACACAAATAAATAATGATTAATACTGAATAATATATATATTAGATACATGTTTATATGTCTGTATGTACATACATATATAGATATATATGTTTTTCAGCCGACGAGTCCAAAATCCGATGTGAGATTCATCCGTGCTGCAGTGAATCCGTCTCTCTTTATAGATTTCTCCCTCTTCTTCCTCACATCGTGTCTTTAGGAAACCTTCAAAACAAAATCGGAAGATTTGGGATGTATCTTACTTTTGACAGAGTGAAAGAATATAAATAATAGTCTTTACCACCTGTGTTTTATAATATACGTTATATTGTTTCATTTCTAATATAGGCTCTTGTGTCCGATAATCTAGGTCAATGTTAGAGAATAATTAATGTTTTTAGATTAACAGAATCTCAGTTAGCCTTCATAGCGGGGCTGAACCCGTATTACACCAAGCACTGTAGCTAATATTAGCTGGTATCTCGCCGGTGGACATAAATACAGTAAAGTAATATTCTAATCACAATATATACACAATAATATGTCCATCTTACTTGTGAAACGTTGTCTGTGGAGCCCTCACATCAATAATCCATCGATCCGAACAACAATATCCCTCAGTGCTGAGGCATCTTCTGCTGTTTTGATTGAGCAAAGTAGGAGGGCATACCGCTCCAAGATGGCCGCCGTATTTCCTGCACCGGAGCGGCCAAGGCGGGGTCTACTCTTATATTATGTCTATGGTTTTACAGGTCAAGAACACGGGAGCTAGTATTCTGATTGGCAGACATCTTTGTCTATTATCTACAGTTTAGTTGAGGTGGGCCGTTTGGTCCAATGCTCGCTTTGCTTGAAAAGCCGGAAGTCTGGTCCCCAGTCGGAGCTCTTTAACCCCGGAGACTACAGTTTGGTTGAGGCGGACCATGAAGATGGGTTAAGATGGACCGTTTGGTCAAAAGCCGGAAATCCGGTCCCTGGCCAGAGCTCTTTAAGCCCTGCTTCTGCCACACCTGAATTGTATCTCTGGGTGATTAACAGGCTTCTGCAGTACCTGATGGTCATGCAATCATTTGAATCAGCTGTTCTGGAATAGAGGCACATCTAAAACATGCAGAGCAGGGGGGCAGTGAGGACCAGGGTGGAGAAACACTGACTTAAACAGAACTTTTGCTTCCTTCCTAAGTGACGATAAGAGTTTGATGTTGTGGCCACCATTTCTCACAGCGATGAACTGCAGAATTTATAATTTGCTCTATGCTTTCTTCTGGAGGTTGTTGATGTTGTTTTACAATATTATTTATGATGAATGTGGCCAAATACTGTTCCTGAACATTTTACCAACACCCCCTCCTACTTCCAGACAACCACTGCTCACTTTTTTGGAGTGTGAGTGAAAGTGGCTGGGGATGAGTGGGAGCAGTACAAAAATACTTGATTAGTCATGAGTCACATTATTGCTTGCATTTGAATCAGGACATTTTATATCCAGTGGAAGCAACAATGTTAAATAAATTGGACAACAACTTAGTGATATTTACAGTTGTGGTCTTGACTGCTCTTGAAATAAAATCCCAAGTCCTCAGTGTTTGAGATTGAGACAAGAGCAAGTTCAATGTGATCTAGTATGAGATGATACCATCAAAAAGTGGTCTTGGGATCTAACACTAGTAGAAACCCAGAGGAAAAGGTTTAGGTAAACTGACAAAGTGACATGCAAAGATGGTTAGAAGGATAAATATGTGAAGAACTAGTGTCTGATGGTCTCTGCACTTCTCCCTCAGAATTCAGTGCATTTGAACTTAAGTCACCTATAGTTCAGTTTCTGCATTTAGTTTGATTTTCCTGCAACAGCTGCCACAGCAGGCTGTGCTCAGTGAAGGAGCTGAGATAAACTATCTGTGATCAATAAAATACAGACAGAGAGAAGCCACTGACCACAGAGGCGCTGGCAGAGGAATCATTGGGATGACAAAAGGAAAAAGTCATTTGAATGAATCCAAATGTAATCTTATCTAGCTTGAAAATAATATGGAACAGTCAGAAAACCACAAAATGCCACAAAAACACTTTTCTGCATCAACTGATACCTGAAGTTACAAAGCACTGACAGATAAAAAATGCTGAACATATTTGCTTCTGCTTCATTACTTCGCAAAGAGAAAATAAAGATAAAAGACTTATTATTGAATAAACACTCAACAGCAACAGAGCAACGTGAAAGAAGAAAGATACAATAAACACACGGAGAACTTGAAAACAGACTGTTAACCACTGAAGGGACTGCACAGTGTGTTTTCCATTTTAGTGAAACTGTGTCAGTGTATTCTGAGAACATTCATCTAACCTAACTGGAAAGTGACGTCTGGACACAGTGAGTACTGCCACAGAACTACCTGCATGTTCTACATACTGTACACCCCTGTGTAGCACTGCTCTCATTCTGTCTACTGTTGTCTTTATTAGAAAAATGAAAAAATAAAATGAAGCATGGTAGATAGTAAAGTTGACATAACCACACTAATGAGGTGATCAAATCAGTCACTGTGGTCTAAAGTAGAAAAAGCAATTTAATTGTTCCAGCTGATTCCTCTCTGGATTTATTTTAAAGTATCAAGGAAGTTGGCACATGCTCAAACAAGATAATGTTTTAATCAGGTCTTAGTTACCTTAGAATGAAGTCAAACAAGACAGACATGGTTCGTTAGTTCCATAGTTACTTCCTTCCCTAAATAGTAGAGGTGTGCCGATCATAATCGGGCCGATTTCCGTGAAAAAGTGCATGATAGGTGATCGGCGATCATTGGGTTGCCGATACCGATCACCTGCTTCTCATTTCACAGCCTGCCTGTGCAGCTGGTCTCCTCTTTCCTTCACTCTGCGCAAACGCGCAGCAACAAATCCTAAGCGATGTGGAACTATAACGCACTGAGTGAATGGGGAAGTTTGCATGTTGCAGCAGAAAATTAAAGCACGAGGGGTGAAGCAGGTCAAAATGCATCAACACAACGAATCTAATATGGCATAAAAACAATGCCATACTTGACGGAGTTTGGCTACATCGAGGCTCACTGCAGTAAAAAAGACATACGGAGGATCAGACAGCAGGTAAAGCAGCGCACAGCTACAAACACTCACCCGGATTAGCATGACGGTCAGAAAGCTAAACAAATAACCTGGAAAATGATTTAAGTCTTCGAGCTGCGATGTAAGACGCTGGTTCTGCTCTCCTGTTGAACCGCTGCTACGCTACAGGTAGTAATATTTGACAGACGGAGCTTCGCTTCTGCTCCACCTGGTAGTGACTCTCACACCGAACCTGCTTAAAGCTGCAGCATCTAACTTAAAAAATACATTTTACATACGTATTAAAACTTTCGCTGTCCTAACATGAGACAGATAATCTCTAAAAAAAATAATTGATCTCCTCCCTGTTCTGCATAATTACTCCGCTCAGTCAGAAACAGCCAATCAGAGCTAGCAGTAATCAGCTAACCGCCATGCTAACAGGAAGTTTTCATTCAGTAACTCTGGATTGTTTATTGTAATGGATCCTGTTTTTGCCTTTGAATGTTAAGTTTTATACTTGAACTTCTTGGCAATGTTGAGAGGTTTTATTTTGGCTCTTTGTATTATTTAGCCTCTTCAGAGCCTTCATATGTTATCAGTCTGTTAAAGATAGTATTATAAATAGCAGTACAATTTGCACAATGCCTGTTTTGTTTAGTTTTCTTCTTGGAAAAAGTTATTAAATATATATATATATATATATATATATATATATATATATATATATATATATATATATATATATATATATAAATAATAATTATGTGATCGGTATCAGTGATCGGTATCGGTGATCGGCCCTCATGGGTGATCGGTATCGGTATCGGCAGGAAAAAACCTGATCGGCACATCTCTACTAAATAGATACACATAATCCATAATATGACACAATTGGTGGGTGTTCTAAATACTCCACTGACACACTTCATTATCAGTGTGCCTCGTCTGGGCGCTGTTCAGAACAATCAGCTCAGAGGGAGCCGACTTCTCTGTGGCCTGCTGGTGACTGGAGCCAAAGGCAGGTAAAAGGATCAGTTATCTGCTGAAGTTCTGTTCAGTCTGACCCAGCTGGTCGTATTTATTTAAACAATTGAGTCATAGCTCTTAAACTGGCACTTAGAAAAGTATCATCAAATTAGTTCTCCTTACTTCAAAAATTCAAACTCATTGCCTCAAAAAATGAAGTTTTTAATGAATCAACTGATTAGTTAACAGCAATTTGTGCAATTTTAGTCAGTACTACTTAAGTTAACTTAATAAATCTAAGAATATTTTGTAATTTCTTAAACAGCAGCCAAAACATAATTTTGTTTGTAAATTAAACTGAAATCTTACTGAGCCATCATAATTTTTTTTATTTAAAGGTGCTTATAAAAACGACTTAATTAAAATTGTTGTTCAAAGACTGGAAATTCATGATTGTTTATATAATTGTGTATATAATAACATAATATTAACATGACGTAAAACTCTAATATTAGACTTAAAATGTCTAATTTACATGATAAAGTCCCTTTCGACTTTGTGTTACTAGCTAATTTCTAAAAACAGAGACAGGAGAGAGGAGCAGGTCAAAGAGATGCTCATCATAATCATCTCTCTGCTCTCAGGACTGTTCCATTGGCCATTTCTATCTCCATGGCAATTGTGACCTCCTGCTATGTGTTGACCAACGTCGCGTACTACACTGTGATGTCAGCAGAGGAACTCCTAGCCTCAGAGGCTGTTGCTGTGGTAAGAACACAGCAACAGAAACACAGAAAGCACTCTGTTTCAACTCCTTCAGCATTTTTGAAGGCCACTAAATGACCACAGATCAGCGTTGTTGTAGAAATGTGAATTATAAGATAATTCCATAATTAACAATAATAGTTAAAAAGTGTGTTAAAGTATGTTTAACAAAGTCAAAATATTTAGCTGTTAAATATGACGTTTTTATGAAAGTTGTATTTTACTTTCATAAAAGTAAAATACAATTTATTTTTATGAAAAATAAATTTCATGAAAGTAAAAGCAGTAAAACCTGTTTACTATTTTTAAAGTAAACAGTAAATAATAAAAGTAGATAAAAAGTAGTTTCCCAAAGAACAAGGCAATCCAGAAGGCTACTCTGAGATTCAGGGCTTTATGATGGAGGTTTTCAGCATAAAATCAGAGGAATATCTTTCTGAAGAATTTGCAATTATTAAATTATTGACCAAAAAATAATGTTAGTTTAACCAAGGGATTCAGAGCCTGCAAAGATCTCAGACTTCAATCACAGGGCTGATGGTTGCCCTGTTGGTAACCCAGCCTATGTGGGAATATGAAAGATCTCTGAGGAACAGCTAATTAAACCCAGTCGGTGTTTACCTGCCAGATTATGATCAAAATCTGTCATATCAATATCTACCTGCTGGAAATCAAAGGAAATATATCACTTCAAATCAACTGCACATGTATGCTAAAAATAAAACGTAGATTAATAAACATCATATGCAGTCAGCTCGACCTTTGGAGTCATCACAGAGCATTATTCCTGTAGTGATCTCTACTTGGGAAATATTCTGGTAAGGATTTGAAGGAGGGAAGATATTTGGGCTTAAATAATGAAAACTAATTTAACCTGATGGACATTTACCAGAAAGTCAGGGAGTGCTAATATATTTGAAAGTTTGTCTTTGATACATAATTGTGTGGTAATATGATCACAAATGGTGACAAAAAAATGTTGGTTTGGATCATTTGCTATAATAAAATATGAAATATAAAATATTAAGAATTCAAGAAATGAACTAAAGTCTTTTAAAACAATATAATAAGATATATATGTCGGCAGAAAGTCCTTTGTTCTTCTATCAGACAGTTAAGTCTGAACCTATATGCTGCAGTTCCTGCACTTAGCATCTCATTATTAGTGAAGCATTTCTGACGACTTTGCTTCCCCTCTAATGCAATTGCTTCAGCCCAACCCTGGTAATGCTAATCACATCTCAGACATTCCCCAATAACAGCCACAGTTCCTTATTAGGCTGCAGGATGCTATCAGTGATTGAGTCTTCCTCAGCTTTAAGGGCTCTCAGATCCACTAAGAGATCCCTGCCTTTTTGTAATGTGGTTAGCTTTATTACCTTGAGCACAATGAGTGTTAAGAGCGCCTTAAGAAAGGTGTTAAGAGTATTTCTGTGTTCTTAGAAGGTTGATATGATAAAAGGATTGCAGTCTGTTCTTCCTCCATTAGACAGTGGGCAGAAGTTTACATTGAAAACTTAATTTAAGATTTAACTCATGTGTCAGACTTATGTAAAAGAAGCTTGCAGCATTGCGTAATGAGTCATTTTAGATGACCTTAACAGGATGTGTGCTTGTATTATCTGGTGTGGAAAGCAATGAAGAGAGAGAGGACATGGATTATTTAAAGGTCCTTTTAATTTTGCATCTTATGCAATTAAGCATTAAGTACCCATTAGGAATAAAGTTTCATATTTACAGCTAACGATCAGAGAAAATTGAAGAGGATTACAATGATAAAACATTACCCTGGTCTGAATGACATTTGAACAGAGCACATTCTGTCCTTGGATGATCTATGTTTGTGGTTCTCTGGTTTTATAAACAAAATATTTCAAAACTTTTAAAAGTCACAGGAGTCACTAATTGACATTGTCAGCTAATTAGCATAATCGTTTATCTGTAAATGAATTGAAGTCTAATGGATGGTATGGAAGCAACGATGATTGAGTGAATATCCCTATTCTGTGTTGATCTGTAAAAAACTTTTGGATTAAAAAAAAAGGTTATTAGTTTTAAGTTTAGTTGATTTGTGGTTTTAATCCAATGTCAGTATTCACAATTACAAATATCATGTTAGTCAGCTGTGGCTGCTGTATCACCAGCATGGTCAAGAATCTGCTGATCGTTGAGCAGAGTTTGAACCACAAAGTTCCAATGACCTCAGGAAAAGCTACTAGATTTGTCTCTTGTCACTTTAAATAAAGCAGTCACCAGACATTCTGAAAACATGCTAAATGGAACAACAGGCACCAAGCTGATGAAGATGGAACTGATCAAAAAGATGGAAGTGGTCAAATCTTTGAAGATATGAACGTCATCTTGGTTTGGATTCCTCGGTCGTGTGCAAACTAGTTAACATTTCTCTTTTTTCCATTTAAAATGAATCATTACTTTAGTTTAAAATGACAACTGTACATGTATTTAGTTAATTCAGATTTTTCCCCTTTACTGACTATATTCACCCATGCCAGCAATGTCTGTGGCTAATATAAATTTAATAGCTTCATGAATAATAATTAGCTTTGTCTCCCACTTCTGCATGACCCATTTATGACAATTACTGGCAGCAGTCCTTTCAGTCCTCTAAATTCAGTCTAATTAACCACATTTAATAAGATAAGACTAAAAAAAGTAACAGTCTGCAGTCATGACCATAAATTCACACAAATCTGATGTGACCTTTGAAACTCGTGAAATATATGTGAATTGTTTTAGTTGATTTCTTTAGTTAGTCACATAACTAGTCATTTTAGATATATTAATGATTTGAATATATCTAAAATGACTGAGTACTCAAAGCACAACATTTATGTACCTGGAAAAGTCTTTGGATTATTTTGAAAACCTTTAGATAACAGCTGTTTTTTCTACCCTGGGCATGTCAAGGTGGAAGGATTACATCCTGTAGTTTCACTTTAACACTTACAACCTTTTTACATAGTTCAGCACAATAAGAAATATGTTTTAATTAAGACATCAACCACTTGACCTAATGTCATTATCTACACTTTAATCACTGCCTGAACTCTGAACCAGCACATATCCTACTTTCTTATTTGTATCCCTTTTCTCATTTACATTCTTTAGACATTTGCAGAGAGGCTATTAGGAAACTTTTCAGTTGCTGTCCCGGTGTTTGTGGCCTTGTCCTGTTTTGGTTCCATGAACGGCGGTCACTTTGCTTTGTCAAGGTAAAGATTCTCTTTATTTATTTCAACCTGGTTCTGGACTGAGTTCAAACTGCAATATAAAACCATCTGTACACATTTGTGACTGGGCAGGACAAAACCAGGAACAAGTGTCCGCTCTGAGTTATTTAAGGGTTCAGTGGTGGAGAAAGTACTCAAAAAATGTACTTAAGTAAAAGTACAAATACACAGGCAAAAATGTACTCAAGTAAAAGTCAAAGTACCACATTAAGTAAAAGTAAAAAAGTACTGGCTTTTAAAAATACTTAAGTATTAAAAGTAAAAGTACTTGCTGAATACATAACCTAATCGCTAATATCATTAAGTGTGCCAATAGTATTTAATTTGAAAACATCATAAATGTGCCATTTTAATGAACAATGTCACAGATTAAACATGTTCTTATTGTGTTTATTCTCTGTAACAGTTTATACTTAGATATGTGATTCTATGCATCATAATTTCAGGGATGGAAACATCTTGTCTCCTGTCCTAACATAGCATGAACTTCATTAGTGACATTTATTTAGAAAGAAATCCAACAGAAAGGGGATGGAAAGAAGGTGTGGGGGGGAAGACATGCAACCAAGGAGCCACGTAGCAGAGTTGTAGTCAAGACCACCGAGACCAAGACCAGCGCCCTGCGCTACATGACACAATAAAATGAAGTGCACCTATCAAAATTGGTTCTCAGATTGATCTGAAAGATCCACATTCCCATAAAAACACCTAGATGTTAAATACTTAGAGCTGAAATATATTTAACCAGTATCAATTAAAACTCATTTCATTCTGTTTTGCTTTCATCGCTGTGCTACAATCCACAGAGGTCTCCTGCTATCCCTAGAAAAATAACACCCTGGGCGGTTGCCCATATTGCCCATGTCAGAAACCACAACTGTCTGCACCATTAAACCATGAAACACAGTTAGTTAGACATCTTCTCCCGCTCAGAGGAAACCACTGCGCATGTCTGGAGCTCCGTGTGCGAGTAAAGGTGGAGGCGATGGGTGACAACAGACACTAAGTCACATTATTGCTTGGATTTTACGGTGCCACCTTAAAACCCTGGACTTCACATTTTAATGGACAAAAAGCGCAACGCGACTTGGATGTAACGAGTAACGGGACGGTTTTGTAGAAATGTAGTGAAGTAGAAAGTACAGATACTGTAAAATGTAGTGGAGTAAAAGTAGAAAGTACCCATTATTAAATCTACTTAAGTAAAGTACAGATACACGAAAATTGTACTTAAGTACAGTAACGAAGTACTGTACTTAAGTACTTGTACTTCGTTACTTTCCACCACTGGTTCTAAGCTTTCTAATAATGTCAAACACATAGAAATAATAATAATAAATAAATAACTAGAAAGAAATGACCGTTTTAAACTTTTGGCACTCTGCAAACAAGGTTAGTGGACAAAACAGGCCTCAAAGATTTAGAAGAGTTGTTCTGTCCCCACCTGATGGGCTGTGGGTGTTAATGGCTGTTCATTTACATTTCTTTGGGTAACACTTTATTTGAAGGGGGTTGAATAAGACTGTCATGACACTGTCATAAACATGACATAACACCTGTCATGAACATCAGTAAGTCTTCATGAATAGTTATGACTGTTGTCATAAAGCGTCATTCGGTAAATAATGACACTTTTAATACAAAGTTGACATTATTCAAAATGTCTTCGTTATGACAACTTGACATTAACCAAGAAATCATGATCTGACATAAATTTGTTATGAAAGTATTACTGATTAAACTTTAAAAATTAGCTTTATGTAGTAATATTATAAAGCTCTGCCATGTTGTTTAGTCTTAATTTTCTTAATTTAATCGATCCTAAAGTTTTACAGCAAGATGTCTACAAAGCACTTATGAACTTAGCATTTGAAACATTATTTAAGGCTGTTTTAACCCTTGTGCGTGCGAGGACTGAGGCAAACGTAGAGAACTGTGGCAAATGATAAAAGTTTTATGTGTGTGGGGTCGGTTGGTATGGATCCCATTTCTAAACACAAGGGCTAAGTAGTGCAATACACCATCTCCACCAGTGAGAGGCAGCAGTGCACGGACAGGTGTTCAGTGTGTTGGTGAAGAAGAAATCTTCCATATTGTGGCGCAAACCTAACACAAGTTATAACCATAGACATAATATAAGGATAGACCCTCATGGACCGCTCTCGCCTATTGTCGCTGACGAGATTTAGGGCGGCCATCTTGGAGCGGTACTCCACTCCACTCAGCCTTATGTGTTTAGCAGCACAATGACGTATCAGCGGATTTAATCGATCATAACACACTTTTTTGTTACTGTAAACCATATTCAAACATCTATCAAAGCAACATTTATAAACAATTGTATTTTTTAAGTATGTTTTTAATACATAGTTCATCATATTTAAATATGCTTAGTGGCTATAACAATAGAATAGGAATGGAATATTCTGATATCGATGAATGAAGAGCATATTACAAAGCACACAGCCGTTCATAATTTATTTAATAAATTATTTAGTAATATCAATACATATTTTATATAACTATACAAACACTAATAAATAAAGATTAATAATGGCACAAATAAATAATGATTAATACTGAATTATATATATATAAACATGTGTGTGTGTGTATATATATATATATATATATATATATACACACACACATATATATATGTATGTTTTTCAGCCGACGAGTCCAAAATCCGATGTGAGATTCATCCATGCTGCAGTGAATCCGTCTCTCTTTAGAGATTTCTCCCTCTTCTTCCTCACATCGTGTCTTTAGGAAACTTTCAAAACAAAAACGGAAGATTTAGGATGTATCTTACTTTTGACAGAGTGAAAGAATATAAATAATAGTCTTTACCACCTGTGTAAACTTTGCCGGTGAATGTTATAACACATAATATAAATTTTATAGTATGTGTTATATTGTTTCTTTTCTAATATAGGCCCTTGTGTCTGATAATCTAAGTCAATGTTAGAGAATAATTAATGTTTTTAGATTTACAGAATCTCAGTTAGCCTTCATAGCGGGGCTGAACCCGTATTACACCAAGCACTGTAGCTAATATTAGCTGGTATCTCGCCGGTGGACATAAATACAGTAAAGTAATATTCTAATCACAATATATACACAATAATATGTCCATCTTACTTGTGAAATGTTGTCTGTGGAGCCCTCACATCAATAATCCATCGATCCGAACAACAATATCCCTCAGTGCTGAGGCATCTTCTGCTGTTTTGATTGAGCAAAGTAGGAGGGTATACCGCTCCAAGATGGCCGCCGTATTTCCTGCGCCGGAGCGGTCCATGAGGCGTCTATGCTTATATTATGTCTATGGTTATAACCATAGACATTAATACGCAGACCCCCTCATGGAGCGGGTCATCCCGTTGCTGCGATACGTAAAAGCGTCCACCATATTGAATGTGGAATATGTCCCAGTAAGCTAATACAAGTAAATGGACCGAACTTCACAAAGTGCCGTTCTACAAAGTATTTTAAGTTAATACCTGTCATTGACACATTTTCTCACACACATTAATATATTTGGTAATCAAAGAAATTACTAAAGACAGAGTTTCTAACTTTTGTTGTGATTATTTAATTGTTTTGGGGCATTTCTGAATAAAGAGCACAATGTTTTTATTTGATAGAAATGATTCTTATAATTTTTATATTAACATTGATGAACAGTTTTGCTTTATTTCAGGGAGTGGAAATATTAATCATTATTTTGTTAACGCTTTTGCTAGTGTAATAATTAAATCATTATGACTACTATTATGACGAATTTATGTCAGATCATGATTTCTTGGTTAATGTCAAGTTGTCACAACAAAGACATTTTGAATAATGTCAACTTTGTATTAAAAGTGTCATGATTTACCGAATGACACTTTATGACAACAGTCATAAATATTCATGAAGACTTATTGAAGTTCATGACAGGTGTTATGTCATGTTTATGACAGTGTCATGACAGTCTTATTCACACCCCTTCAAATAAAGTGTTACCGTTTGATGTGAAAGTGTTACCTGAGGATGTGCCCATTTTCAGTTTGCATTGAGTCCTCTTTGAATACACTTTGAGTACACATGGACCTCTGTGGAGTGAAGTATTCCCAAGTATGTGGGAGCATTTACGCTACTGTCAAGCTGTTCCCATTTCTCTATGTTTAAATGAGTTGGTGTTTGTGTTATCTAGAATGTTCTATGTAGCTTCACGTGAAGGACAGCTTCCTGAGGTCCTGTCTATGATCCATGTCCGCAGACACACTCCACTGGCTGCTGTCCTTATACTGGTCAGTGCACTTTCAGTTCTTGTTTTTTCTTCAACAGACAATACTGACATTATCTCCTGTATGTCATCTCATGTTTTAATAACAAGTTGTATGTATCTGAATTTGCAGTATCCCATGACCATACTCCAGCTGTTTGTGGGGGACATTTATAGCCTTCTTAACTTCATGAGCTTTCTGCGGTGGCTGTTTATTGGTGTGGTGGTTCTGGGTTTAATCTACCTCCGATATACCAAACCAGATCTCCCCCGACCCTTTAAGGTCAGTGTCTCAATATTTTAACCAACTATTGTTGCACAAAGTTTCATACATGATGAAGTTTCATGCATTTTTTAAGTAGATCTTTTGCTGATTGCTAAGAGTTTAAATTGCCAAGTCCTGCAGCTTTGCAGGTCCCTTAGTTGGTCCATATGCCTTTGAATGTTCGGGTTTTGTAGTATTAGTATACTACCAATACTACTATTGGTAGTATTCTAATAATTAGAAAACTTTCAAACTTTCAAACTTTCAAACTGTAGGCTCTTTTTGAGTCATTCAAAAAGACAGTCAGTGCCAAGAATAGACCTAATTCCCCTTCTGTGGTATTTTTGTTCATTTTCTAAGAAATATTGTTCTTCTGATCTGCAAATGCAGATCATGGGAACTCTGAAACCACACATCAGTGTAAACATGCATCATATTGCATCAGTTCCATCTTGTCTCATCCACAGGTGCCACTCTTCATCCCCGTGGTGTTCTGTTTGACATGTTTCTTCATGGTCTTCCTCTCACTGTACTCAGACCCGTTTAACACAGGGGTTGGATTCGCCATGTCCCTCACTGGCATCCCTGCCTACTACATTTTTATTTACTTCAGCAGACCAAGGTGGCTTCAAAAAGCTTTAGGTAACTCAGCACAAACATCCATTTAATATGATGGCTTCTTTGCTAAATGAATGTCTGTCATGATTGTGTGGCTCACATGTGATTCTTGGATCTTACGGTTGTGTTCCCCTGAGCCAGTGAGAGCTGAGGGAGTATGCAGGGTCAGGGATGCTCTCATGAACTATCTGGTCTTCATAGAACTAAAGCAAGACCTGTATGGCCTGAGAGATGTTAATGCCAGGGACAACAGTCCTTTAAAACTTTAAAGACACCATTGATAAGGTTTCCCCTGTTAATCTTTGATATTTTTGTCCTTTGTCACTTGATACCAAGACATCTCTACATCAGGCATTGAAAGAATTCATTAACATGATCTAAATAAAGTATAGATTGCTTTGATGAGCTCTGCAGAATTAGTTTTGTCTATAAATGTGAACAGAACATTATTGCTTGGGTGTGAAATGGAAGGAGTTATTTGTAAGCTGTTTTATTTCTGTACCAACAGATTCCTTCAACAGAACGATGCAGATCATCCTGGAGGTAGTACCTGCTGACCAGTAATAGTGGAGAGTTTCGCTTCAGCTGAGGAATGATGAAAGACAAGTCTTATGTCAAATATGGCTGAGTTAAACATATGTTTGTTTTTACGTTAATCATTTTGTATTTTGTATTATATTTTAGTTTAGAGTAAAAAAGTTAGAGTAAAATCATGAGATATTATAGGACCTTCCATGCACTGAAACACAATAATTGCTAATGGGTTTTTTACAGTACTTATTAGAATGATTTATCTCAGAAATTAGCAATATAAACTGGAAGTCTAAATAACCACATACTCATATTTTTATTTATTAGTTTTATTGACAATTTACCAGAAAATAAATGTCTTAACATGAAGATTTTCTCCAAGCAATTGGTCATCATATCTCCCAATAAAAGCGTATGAACATGGAGAATTTTCTCTGTCATTTCTGAAAACTTTATTCACAAGTTTGAAACTCATGTCTGTGTAGTTGCGTGTCTGTGACATTTTGTTAATATTTGTTTAAATGTTTCTTGCATTTGCCTTATTTTCCAGACTATACGTTGCACTCTTTCATAGTTTGGCTGGTCCTGCTACTTATAGTCAGGTGTGACTTATATGTGGGGTTTTTTCACTTCATGATGCATTTTTTTTGATTGATGACTTAAACGTGAATTCATACTGATTGACGTGAAGCAAGGAGAAAACATTACTGTCTGCTTCCACAAGGAAAGCTAAGTTAGATTGGTGCTTGAAGAGCGTGCTGCTGGAAGAGACAGGGCAGCTACGTCTCCACACCTGACTTGTTGCCAAGGAGATGAAAATGAGTAACTTTGCAGGCGAGCATTCTTGGTGTTACCTGCTTCTTGCAATCCAAACTCTTCTCTATCAGAGCACAGACATCAGTTCGCCGCAAACTTCAAACAGATTTTAAACCAAAGTTGACATCTCTTGAGTTTGCTGAAAAGCAGGAAGCTGAACACAGCATGTCACTGGATCATATGTTTAACATGAATAAAGCCCACCTCATGTTGAACAAGTTATGCATAAATGTGACTTATGTATGGTTTTTTCCTCTTCATGATGCATTTTTTGACTGATGCGATTTATTCTACGGAGAGAATAAATATTTTAATGCGTAAAATATAGTAATTTAAGAAATTTTTCATTTTGAAACTATGTCACTGAGACTGACTTCCTTCATCATGTTCACACCACACTGACTTAGTTTCAAAGTTTTCAGATTCAGCTTGTGTATGAAAGGTGCTACGTCTGTCTGTTCTCCATCTGTGTTAGCATGCAGATGGTCCAGCTCCACCATTAGGACCTTTGCCATTAGACTCAATCATTATCATGACTTTCCATCACCACCCTGACCTTATGTTCCCTTTCTCCCATTGCATTTCACATTTGCCAGTCAGATTGCATCTGCACCACCATCCTCTTCCTGAATCAGGAATGAAGCGATTTGGCCCAATGTGCCCTGCTGTGCATATGCTCTCACTCAAGAGAACTATGTGTGTATATTTATGTGGTGTGTGCGTGTGTGTGTGTGTGTGTGTGTGTGTGTGTGTGTGTGTGTGTGTGTGTGTAGTCTGTTGATGTCTTTGCTCTCAGTTCCCCCTGGGTGGGATTTGCAGGTAATCTATCTGTGTAACTGCTGCCCCATGGCACACTGAATTCCCTCTCTGCTCTGTGTCCTGTAAATGGAGGGCTTTTACTGTTGATGACAGGATGGCAGGCTGGAGACAAAATGCCTAGGAGCTTTTACTTTAGTGCTGAGCCACAAAAAATTTGGCCTAAACCCAACCAGCATCAGGCTTTGGGTGGGAAGCAGGCAGTTAGCTGGACGCGCTGCAGGCAAATGAAGATTCACTACAGTGCCCATGCTTCATGCACTGCCATCGCTGGACTTTTAAATGGCAAAGTAACATTTACTAAAAGTCAGTTGAATCAGTTTCAATAATGAAGGGCAAACCTACCACAGGAATATTTTCAAACCTTGTCACATTCAGATATTTGGAACCATCCAACTCAGCAGCTGACATTTCAGCTCTTTAAAGAATCAGACACCAACCTTTTTACTGGATTAGTCTGTCTGAATGTTAAATGACACTTTCTAATCTTAATAATCACTCAGAGTGTTTTTAGTCTTCAAGTCACATTCACCAATTCATACACATCCACACTTCACTGCACAGTATTGCAATGCAACTTGGAGTTCCATGTGTTTGCCAAGGACACTTTGACATATGGTCGTTGAAACTGGAAGAACAACCCACAACCTTTCAGTTGCCAGGGGAATATTCTTCTACTGTGGGTCTGAAAATCTGCTGAATAAGCAGGAAGTGCTTTAATTAATAAAAGATTAAAGTATAAAATTGTGTATTTCTTCAGTATTTTTGGACTTTTCTGGACTCTTAGTCTTAATGAGTCTGGAAGACATAGTTTGTTTGTTTCCAACCCATGTAGAAGACTAACAGCCAAGCATATGAGAGTTAATGAGGAAAAAGCCTGTCATTATTGTCAAAACAGCTTGGCTGTGTGGGAGTCATACACTCAATCATATATGTATTTTTAAATAATGTATTCTATTTTTTCAGTCAGTATATTTTTCCATTTGTTGACAGTGAAGGGCAGAATATATGGAATAAAAAAAGAAGCATCTGGTTTCCAGCATGTTGTGGTTATAAACCATGTGTTACCAGACACCAGAGTGTGTTAGCTGAGGTAAAGTCACCAGAAAATGCAATGCCAACGAAACCATTAAATATTTATATTAATATCTGAACTTTGTTTGTGGTAAGAGTTTGTATTTTAAGGATTTGATTACTCCTGCACAGATTTGTAAATTAAAAAACAGATGAAATATGTTGCTTGTCGGAGGACAGTCGTCTTACCCTGCCAGTCGGTCTCGACTGGAGGAACACAGGGGAGCCTTTTCTGTTACAATCAAAATGAGATTTATTGACTTGAAACTCACTGATCAACAGACTGAAGGTAAAATCTGTTATTGTTTTCATGTGTCTATGTTCCTTTTTCATTCAGGATAAATAAACTATTAAATGATTGCTTGACTGTGTCTACAGCTATTGGAAGCTGTTGAGTCGCTGGCTGAAAAAGCAGCCCAGATTACTGTGACTTTATTAATTTACTCTGACAGCTTGGATGGGTTCGTAATATCTCCTCTCCTCATCACCTCTTCTCATTTCCCTTCTTCCAGCCTCCTTCCCTGCTCCATCTATTCTTCTTTGTCATCATCCATTCTATTATTTTCTCCTGCAGTTGACTTAGGATGGACCTCAATCCCCAGACATGCCTGACCTTTCACTGTGTTATCTGAAAACAACGACCAGAGCAAGACTCTCACTCAAACATATTTCACATTTTTATGAGGAGACCCGTTCATGTGCAGTTCACAGTACAGACACATGGGGATGCTGCTGAGCTTCCTAAATGTTGGGTGCTTTATCCCCTTTCATGATGGTCTGAAGCGCAGGCTAGTTAGAAACAATGAAAGAAACTGCCGCAAACACTCCAACAATGCCTGGAGGATCACACAAAGCAGAGACATTATTGAGTTACAGTAAATGATTTGAAGGGGAGAATTTGAAGGCAGCTTCTATTGCACAGATCAATGGGGACGTAGAAATGATGAAAATCACATCTCACAATGAGAGGTTACCTCGCAGAACGTCAGTGACTCGTAACACTTTGGAAATATGTTGCCCTGCTGCCAGGAAGTTTTACTCCATCAGACAATACTCGAGTAATTTATAGATTCAGCAGAGCAGGCTTTTAACCTGTCAGAAGTTGCTGCTGCTTTCATGTTTCCAGCAGACTAGAAACACACAAGGATTCTTCTTATATCAAGCACATGATGCTTTCATTTCCTCAGCTCCTGATTACACATTGTCACAGAGAATGTGAAACCTACTTCCCACTTGACTGAACCCCATTAATGGCCATTATCGTCCGTCTACTGTCATCAGTGGTTATGTGGGTTCTCACCATCCAGCTGCAGGTCAAATAACTCTGTAGCACATCGAATCATAGGCATTTTTAAGGAGTTTTGAACACTACTGGCTTTTATTGAACAGGAAATAGGTTGAAGAGAGAACAGGAAGACAAACAGCATAAAGTCTGAGACTGGGAAATGAACCCAAGACATCCACTAATAAAACCACAGCCTCGACACACGGCGCTCCTAGAATCAGTGTTATCAATTCATCACGCTCAAAAGAAACATGGTGTCAAATCATAGAGAATTCTGTCCAAGAATCTATCTAAAACCTGCTAGACTGGAGGTGCACTGCTCAGACATCAAAGTGACTTGCAGAGGGTGACTCTCATGGAAACAGCAACTGCTGGCATTTCCGGATGTTGATGGGGAAAAGTTTCATGTTTGGATGAGACAATCTTACTCTGCTACAGTTGTCATGCCAGGGCACTAGATGGCGCTCTGATTTTAGCACACCATTGCAACGTGAATGCTCTTTGACCTTTAGCTTCCACCTCATTCAGAAAACAGTAACCTGTCTCTGATGAACCAGGTGCTCATATACTCATATACTCCATGTCAGAGGTTGTTAAACTGAGCAGGTTAAGTAGCACACAGTACAATGCTGTCCACCATTGTTTTTGTTATTATCTGCCTTTGCATGTGCAGAACCAACCTTCAGCTGTGTGTTCTTAGCATGTGCCTTTTCACACCTGTGGAGTACTTCACACCTCAGTGAATCTTCCAGAAACGTCCACTTTGAGACCTGGTTACATAAAGTGATGATGTTAGAGACTTGGTAAAGAATGCTTGAACTTAAAGGAAACATTTGATGACTATTGTGCCTGTAAAACAAAGGTCAAAGGTTCAGTAATGGATGGAATCCTAAACAAGAACAGTCTATGGATTTGTCACTGCTGTGGGAAATATTTTTGAACCTCCTCCATTTTGAATCACAATTAATGTCTTTCATACAACTAGTCTTTACATGTGTCACTACTTTCTATTATATTACAAAAGGTATTCATTCTCTCTGGCCAGGAGGCATTTATAGTCTGGCTCATACCAGCTTTGACTTTATTTTCATTAATCACTTACTTTGTTTCAGAAAAGTTCCTTTCATAGAAATAACATTTATAGAAAGCAAAATGTTCCTATTCAGCTGTAAGTTATGGACAGCAAAGACGTCCTAAGAATAAAGAGTTATTATATTCATATACATATTTTTCCCTTTGTTACACTGGAACTCTGACTCAACTGAGTTTAGGGGGAAAGAGTGGAGGGTGTGTGTGTGTTGGGGGGGTTCCTGCAGCAAAGTGTGATTAATGGTGTGTGTGTGTGTGTGTGTGTGTGTGTGCGTGTGTGTGTGGTGGACCTTGAAGACAGACGGTCGTCCCAGTAACCGGTAAGGAGCGGGAAGCGGACCGACTTCCCCCAGGTAAGAGGCGTCTGGCCACAGGGTTAGTCTTGTCCTAAATGGAAATGACAAGAGTGCGTGTGCCTCTGTGTTGTTTCCTTTATAGCAGGGACTCAGCGCATTCTGAAGAGCTTCGGATTCTGTTTGTTCCTGCATGTAAATGTGTTGCAGGGGAGGCTGAGTGGCCTGAGGCTACAGCTGTCAGAAAAGGTGACTGATGTATGTACATTCACGCAGCCACGCACGCACACGCACACACACACGCACACACACACACACACACACATGCACAGTGCTCATAGAGTCTGTGTGACTCAGGTTTAGTGAGTAATACCCTGTATGGGAGTGAGGTAGAGAAGGTAGCTGATGAGACAGTAACTAATTCAATCTGACCACAGCCCATCTCTGGCGGCATATATACATATATATATATATATATATATATATATATATATAGATAGATAGATAGATATAAATGTGCGTGTGTGTCTGTGTGTGTGCATGTGTGTATACAGTATTGTGTCGCTGCATTTTCTTAATGCAAAAAAGGTATTGATGAAAACTGTGAGGGATGGATGGAGAGGGCTGACAGTGAGAACATCCACTGGAATCCAAATTTAACTGTGATAGAAATTCATCTTCCCTAAAGAGAATAAAGTCTTCTTTGCCCCAATTTTACTGCACAGGGGAAGCCTTAAATTTATTCTTCTGTAGTTTTAGAAATAAGGGTTTACTACTCGGCACCCAAAATCCAATTTCCCCTGGAACCGCATGAGGGGGAATCATTTCAACCTCCTGTGAGACATTTTAGGGACAAGAGAGAGACATTAAAAATTGAGATCTGCCACGTTTATAAGCCTGTTTAAAATGCTTTCTTTGTTGATTGAAGTATGAAAAAAATTAAGCACATTTTGTGAAACATCAACACATTGTCGTGCACACTCCCTTGTTATGGTTTAGGAGCTTTGCCTCAATTTGTGGTGCATATTTGACAAGATGTCAGCAACTTCCCTGAGAGATTCTGGTTCATATTAAAAGAAAGCATCATGTAACTACTGAAGATTAGTTGGTTGCATATCCATATTCTATCACATCCCAAAAGGTATTGGAGGCCAACAGAGTTTATCATTGACATGTTCAAAAAAAGTCGGGGATGATCAGAGCTTTGTGACAGGATGCCTTATTTTGCTAAAGCTAACTGTCGGATAATGGGTACATAGACCTGGTTGGTAAAAATACTCAGCCAGGCTGTGGTGTTGATGTGATGTTGATTTAATACTGAGGTACCCAAACCCAAATTGTGTCAAGACAATAAACCATGACACCTCCGGTGGTCTGAACTGTTGATACAACACAGGATGGATCTATGCTTTTTTGATCAGTCCATCTGCTTCTTCATTTGTATCAGATGTGTAAAAAGATACTGAAAGAAAATGATTTCCTTAAATTTAAGGCAAGTCAGAAGGTCAGCAGTGCAAGTGGCAGTTCAACTCTCACTGTATAATTTTAGCCTCACCAGACTAACAACTTAAAGAATCTCACAAAAAACAGACCACAAACTAATTTGAATTAAAAATAAAACTTATCAGGAGTTTTATTTTTAAGCTCCTGATTTTAAACATTTAAATTATTCTATTGTCTTCTTCTGTTGTCAGGTTTGGAATCCTTTAGGATCAATAAAATATTTTTGAATCTGAATTTAATTTGAATTTCATTGCAGATTTAGAAGGAATAGAAGTTATGGATTTGTTGGAAACATTTTTATTCATTAGAAACTTAAGACAATGCAAACCACAAGTCAGGACTTGGATTTGCCTCTCAGAGACATGAGACCTGACCTCATTGCAGCAACCTAAAGACATCTGAACACATCTGGTGTATAACAGGTTTATGGTTTTATTTCCCGTATGACTGGATCATCAAACCACTGCATCTACACAGACAGGAAGTTGAAGTAAATGTTTCGGTTTATTTCACATAGAAAAGCATGTCTACAGCAAGTCTTTTGCTGTAACAGTTTACCCCACAGTTCTCTAGCGGTTCATCTGTGTTTATAATAGACTCACCCTGACAAATCTTAATCCTTTTCAAGATGACAGGCTCCAGACTTGCAAGTTAACGTCCATCATTTTGATTTTGTTGCATTGAAAAGTCACAAAGGGAATTTGAATAAAGAACATTTTGAAAGTACTCCTGAAAATATCATTTATAACCCTTTGGCTTTCATGCTTTTGTTTTCAATGCAAATGGAATGGCGCTGTTATCGGCTAAGGACAGCAGGACATCTTCTTCTAGCCTCGGGTAAGCAAAGCTACAGCGATGTGTTTTCTTTTCCTGGTTCAGGCTCATCAGCTCTTATGCTGCCTTGTGGGAACCATTGTTCAAACAACAGTTTGTCTGATGTTTGAGCTGCACCGTGAGACTGAATGGTGTGTGCCAGAAACTTGTGTGTGATCTCCACTATAATGCACATAAAATGTGCTGCAAGTCATTATTCAGAATAAGAAATGGGTGTAATATACATTGAGAACATTAGAGGTGCTCATTATTCACAAATGGCAGAATAATGCTGTTTTGTGATAGTAGATCTAATGAACAGTGGGAGAAGAGTCCCCAAAAATAAGACTGAGCCCGAGGACCTTTAATAAATTAACAAAGGAAGGACAAATCTGCAAAGAAATCCCATCAGCACCTTTGTAGATTTCTCAAAAAATAAAACATAACTCTAGGAGCTTCTTTATTTCTTATTTACCAGCAAAAAAGGTCTAAAAAAAACCACATACCCAGGATCAGAAACAATGTTCCTCATCCTTTTCTCTGTGTGTGCTTTGATTTCGGAAGAAATTAAACTAAGATGAGAGCTTGCTTTGCTCAGCGGCGTTCAGGAGAGAAAGGCGACAGAAGTCATCGGGTGCATATTGAAATCAGTGGATCACGTCAAAACTTTATAACACGCCTGATGTTTCCCAGCAGTGCATTTGTCTTGAAAGGAATCCAATCAGCCAAACAAAACCAGATTGGTTTGTGTGTCACGTAGTGGTGAAGCAGAACACCTGTTCAACAAGCAGCAGGCCACAAAGTGAAAGTGATATCAGCTGAGAAAACATCCTCACATCGTTCATTGTTCACGCCACAAATTCCCCAAGCAATATTCCGAATGAAAGGCAGGGCGTATTCCCTCCTGTCAGCTCCAACAATTGGCTCATATTTCCACCTGTCGTTGTCATGGTGTCATAAATTTATGGTATAAGAAAGATATCAGATAATTTCCTGAGTTATTTCTGAATCTTTATGTGTTAGAGGAGGTGATATTGATTTCCTCTGCTACTTAAACTGAAGGTTTTTCCATATTTTTTGTTCTTTCAAATGTATTTCTCAAACAAAGCTTGAAGGCAGGGCCAAAGCTTTCCCCCTGAAACAGCAGAACATTACTCAGCATAAACATAATGCCAATAACAGCAATTGAACATTATATTTGTCAGTTTTGTGTGTAAGAATGAGGTTTACCACCTTAAAAAAATTAAGATTATATTTTCCGATTATAAATAGCCCTAGTTATCGATCATGTTTCATATATATACATAAAATATATATATATATATATATATATATATATATATATATATATATAAATTCCCTTCTCACCCTCCGTGGGTGGTCTCTCTTTTCATCCTCTGAGCTCGGGTCCTCTACCAGAGGCCTGGGAGCTTCAGGTTCTCCTCCAGTATCTTGGCTGTGCCTAGAACTGCACATTTCTGGACTGAGATGTCTGATGTTGTTCCTGGGATCTGTTTTAGCCACTGCTCCAGTTTGGGGGTGACTGCCCCGAGGGCCCCTATGACCACTGGCACCACTGTGGTCTTCACCTTCCAGGCCTTCTCCAGTTCCTCTCTGAGGCCCTGGTATTTCTCCAGTTTCTCCTGCTCCTTTCTCCTGATGTTGTGGTCACTTGGTATTGCTACATCCACCACAACGGCTTTCCTCTGTTCTTTATCCACCACCACAATGTCCGGTTGGTTCTCCATTACCATCTTGTCTGTCTGGATCTGGAAGTCCCACAGGATCTCAGCTCGGTCATTCTCCACCACCTTTGGGGGTGTTCCCCACTTTGACCTCGCGGCTTCCAGTCCATATTCGGCACAGATGTTCCTGTACACTATGCCCGCCACTTGGTTATGTCGTTCCATGTACGCTTTCCCTGCCAGCATCTTGCACCCTGCTGTTATGTGCTGGACTGTCTCAGAGGCCTCCTTGCACAACCTACACCTTGGGTCTTGTCTGGTGTGGTAGATCTGAGCCTCTATTGCTCTGGTGTTTAGGGCCTGTTCCTGGGCGGCCAGGATGAGGGCCTCTGTGCTGTCCTTGAGTCCAGCTTTTTCCAGTAGGATTTCCTGATATCAGCCACTTCAGTTATTTGTCGGTGGTACATCCCATGTAGGGGCTTGTCCTCCCATGATGGTTCCTCCAGCACCTCGTCCTCTGTTCCCCATTTTCTGAGACATTCGCTGAGCACATCGTCTGTTGAGGCTTTGTCCTTGATGTATTTATGGATCTTGGATGTTTCATCCTGGACAGTGGTTCTCATACTCACTAGTCCTCTGCCTCCTTCCTTACGGCTTGTGTACAGTCTCAGGGTGCTGGATTTGGGGTGGAATCCTCCATGCATGGTTAGTAGCTTCTGAGTCTGAACATCCGTGGCCTTTATCTCCTCCATTGGCCAGCTAATTATTCCTGCAGGGTATCTGATTACTGGTAAGGCATAGCTGTTTATTGCATGGATCTTGTTCTTGCCATTGAGCTGGCTTCTCAGGACTTGCCTTGTTCGTTGGAGGTATTTGGCTGTGGCTCCTTTCCTTGTGACCTTATTGAGGTTGCTATCTGATCACTGGTAAGGCATATATATATATATATATATATATATATATATATATATATATATATATATATATATATATATATATATATATATATATATATATATATATATATACACATAGGCGTAGGAAGCGGGGGGCGGGGGGGACATGTCCTCTCCAATATTGGAGAGAGCCACATTCGTTCCCCCCAATAATTTCACCTCTGTTGCGAAGAATTTTAAAATCTTCCACTCGCGTGCTTTTATTTTGAAGGCGCATAACAGCGCATTCAGCAGAGCGCTTCCTGCCCCTCCCCCCTCTGAACGGCTCAGAGTAAAGGCAGCAGCAGACGGAGTCAGAAACTCCGTTTGAAGGAGGTAAACTGTCTGTCAGGGATGTTGCCATGAATATCGCTCATTTATAACATCTTGTTGTCAGTTTACTTTCATATATAGAACTAAATCTTTTAGGTTAAGCTGTTTTAATTCTGGGATAGTCACATGTCCAAAATTTTACTGCTAACTTTGTTTAAAAGTTAGCTAGTCTAGTCACAATGATTTAGAATGAGACTGAAACAGCAGCAAAATGAGCCTTTTTATTATTTAAAGTGAGCAACATCTGATCATACTCACCACTTAACATGTATTTATATATTATATTATATTATATTATATTATATTATTTAGATATTTAGGAGAACAGCAGGGCTAGAATGATGTTGAAGAAAGGTGAAGAAGCTCTGGTGAGGTCTTCATTTAGTTTACTGAAATATGTATTAACTGTTTTTAATTTTTAAATAAACTAAACTATTTTATTATGAGAGGAGCAGGTCAGGGAAGACATAAGAGAGCCAGGTGGAGTTTCAGTGTAAAGATATAAAAATTATATTAATTAATTACATTAAAAATTATATTAATTAATTATATTAATTATATTAAAATTAATTACAGGAGACAATAAAAGAATGCTTGAGGAGAGGTTTAAAAATAAATTAGTGAAAATTTTTGCTACACAGTAAATAGAGTTGAGATGTATAATAATGTATACATCTGAAAATTAAGTTGTTTAAATTCTCATTCTGTATGATAAAACATACTTTTTATATTTAGTTCACATTCTGACACTGTACATTACTGTAGTGTCTGTTGTAAATCCATGAATCCATGCAGGAACATCAGGCTGCAGAGAGTCAGAGGGAGGCAGAGACAGAAACACATATCTGTAGATATTTTAGTTAAATGTTTGCGGCTGAAAATGACAGGAGAAAAAAAACATTTAGTCTTTTTGCCTCAGTGTTTTTCATGGATCTTTGGTAAGTTACTGAATGCAGGGCTGGAGAGTGAGACTGAGTTAACAGTGAGGAGCTAAGGTGTCTGTTAGACGTGAAAAGTATAATTTTTATTTATTTTGTAGATCAAACTGTTGCACTGATGTAGAGAGATGTTAAAGAAGAACAATTCAATCTGGAAAGACTCAGACGAAGAAAAAGGAACAATTAAAAGATTTAATGACAGCAATGAATAACAGTTCTTTGGCGCTCGGGCCCCGGCAGCTGATCTGAGCTGAGATTTGATGTGAACTTGATGAACATCCCGATAACCGATTAGGGATGCTCTCCCCCAGGGCCCAACACTGGTGGTGGAGGTCTGGAAAGGGTGCCATCCTGGAGAGCCGAAGGATGTGGGTGGAGAAGGGGAGGTGGTGGGTTGAACGCAGCTGGGAAGCGGCTGACTGCTTCGGTGTGGATCCTTTTATGCTGAGCTTGATTGATGATTGGACACGCCAGGTGAGGTCCAGAGCTGAGGTCGGGGATGAGCATGACGCCGATGGACGAACGGAGGTGATGGAGTCTTCTAGGTTGAATTTTCGCTATTAGCTCCATAACTTGTTTAGATTTTATTTTTGTTGGTCAAATTGCTGTATTGAGTTTAAAACTGTTGTGTCTTATTTTATGAGCTGTTTTCTACTTTGGTTTTAGAAATAAGTAGAACCTGTTCAATTACCAGTCAATTTATATCAATGCATTTTGACCAATAAGATACATCAGAATCTGGTCGGCTCTGTGCTACCAGAGTATTTAGCTTGCTAGTTGTGAGGCAAATGCTAAAGTGAGTGTTCATCCTGGAATGACAGTCATTATACTGCATAGCTTTAATCTGACTATTGGATTGTAAATAGTAACATGTTAGAATACTTGTTACTGAAACAAGGGTCAGATTAGAGTAACGCGTTACTGATGTGTTGATGGCATCAGGCACGTGCAGAGGGAGGGGCTGGGGGGGCTTGAGCACCTGCCCCTTTTGCTCCTTGCCCCCAAGTGCCCTTTTTTTTTTTGGTATTATTTTCTAAGCCCTCTTCTGACACATAATAACGTACTAAAATTATTTGTTGTTTATATTTTTAATAGTGTAATTCTGTAAAGACAAAATATGTGTGGTGGTCTAGCTCTGATTTACATGTCCTGCTAAATTGCGGGTTTGAATATGGCAATACTTTCTTATAACAAAATAGACCTGCAGAAAGAAATTACTAATAAAATATCTTACATATGCATAGCTGTATGCTCTATATAGAGATTTTCCTTAGCTTTGATTGTATTTCTCACAATTTTGTAAATTATCATTGTTTATTAAACTCTGAAAGCTTTGTGGCTTTGTTAATATTCTGTCCTAGAATGTAGTGGTCCCTGCACGGCCCTGGATGGCATAATTGTTTGACAATTCTGCTCAAGCTATTTACTGATCCCTTGTGTATATATATATATATATATATATATATATATATATATATTTTTTTTTTTTTTTGGTAATATATATGTACGTATGTGCCCTTTTTCTTTTGAGCACCTGCCCCTTTTGTGGTCTCTACACGGCTCTGGTTAAAAACATAACATTCAGTCCGTTACAATATTAGGTTTGCAGGCTTGATATTTATTTTGCGATCATTATTAAGCCTCCCTGAACACAGCGGTGGTTGATTAGTTAATTTTAAACTCCTGCTCTGCTCGTTATTTTGGAAATGGAACCGAAACGCACAGAATTGCGCAACACCTTGTTGAAACAATAATCACTGAGATTATTATTGTTGTTGGGTCATTAATTTGAACACGTTTTGTTGATTTTTGTTGTTGTTCTTTAATAAAGTTACAAACCTTTTGATAAGGAGCCAGAGGAGGACGTGCTGGTCTCAGTGTCATGGCGGCGTTCAGTTTGTCACCTAAAGCCGAGATCGACGCAAAACCTTCCGCGATCGACATATTGCACCGCTGCTCTAGCAAAAGCACGAACAGTTCAGAAACAATATGAAACGGGAAAAAAGTTATTTATTAACTGATTAAGTCGTGTTTTAGATTGTTCTTGAAAAACTAATCAGTCACGGCTAATTAGTGGGTGAACTCACAGCTGCACAGTGAACCCACTGACTTTTTCCAGCAGACAGCCACTCCACTCTCTTGCTGGTACTGCGTAGCCCCGGTAAATCTTTTTGGGGTACGCAGTACCCTACCATATCCCTTTACTTTCACCCAGTGGTGGAGAAAGTACTCAAAAAATGTACTTAAGTAAAAGTCAAAGTACCACATTAACATTTTACTTAAGTAAAAGTAAAAAAGTACTGGCTTTTAAAAATACTTAAGTATTAAAAGTAAAAGTACTTGCTGAATACATAACCTAATCACTAATATCATTAAGTGAACTGATAGTATTTAATTTGAAAATGTGATAAATGTGCCATTTTAATGAACAATGTCACAGATTAAACATGTTCTTATTGTGTTTATTCTCTGTAACAGTTTATACTTAGATATGTGATTCTATGCATCATAATTTCAGGGATGGAAACATCTTGTCTCCTGTCCTAACATAGCATGAACTTCATTAGTGACATTTATTTAGAAAGAAATCCAACAGAAAGGGGATGGAAAGAAGGTGTGGGGGGGAAGACATGCAATCGAGGAGCCACGTAGCAGAGTTGTAGTCAAGACCACCGAGACCAAGACCAGCGCCCTGCGCTACATGACACAATAAAATGAAGTGCACCTATCAAAATTGGTTCTCAGATTGATCTGAAAGATCCACATTCCCATAAAAACACCTAGATGTTAAATACTTAGAGCTGAAATATATTTAACCAGTATCAATTAAAACTCATTTCATTCTGTTTTGCTTTCATCGCTGTGCTACAATCCACAGAGGTCTCCTGCTATCCCTAGAAAAATAACACCCTGGGCGGTTGCTTATATTGCCCATGTCAGAAACCACAACTGAAACATCGCAATTAACAGTAAATAACGTTCAACTATGAACACTGTCCAACGGCGCAACAAGAAACCAAGCAGAAGGAGCACCATGACTGTTCTCACCCTCCCTGCGATGTTTGCCACCATGACAGGAGACGAAATCAATCAATGAGCATGCTCTGTGTTCATTCAACTTTTACTTATTCGGCGATTAAATAAACGTGTGTATGTGTTAGCTACTGCAGTGTACACAAGAACAAAGAACGGCTCTCAGTGAGGCTTCAGTCCTTAGGACTTAATAAAGATCCGTCCAGAAGAATCGGATCGTTCCTGAATGTCATATTACTATATTGCACTTTGGTCACAGTGTTGTCCCATATAGGCGACACCTCAGTCAACACACAATGGCATGAGTAGCAATGAAAAAAAGCGCAACGCGACTTGGATGTAACCAGTAACGCGACAGTTTTGTAGAAATGTAGTGAAGTAGAAAGTACAGATACTGTAAAATGTAGTGGAGTAAAAGTAGAAAGTATCCATTATTAAATCTACTTAAATAAAGTACAGATACACGAAAATTGTACTTAAGTACAGTAACGAAGTCCTAGAGGGACCAGGCATGTTAGCAGCATAGATTACAAGGATCAACATTCATGAAGTGAGGCAGTGATATAAAATGCATTATTCTAGCAGTGATCAAACTAATCATAAGTTCAAGTTTTCAATAAATGTTTCCTTTTTAAAGATGTTGACTCTTTTCTGAACTGCTAGAAACTCATGGCTTGCAAACCAACACAGAACAAACATTACATGTTTTATGCAGAACAACAAACTTATAATTTCATTCACAATGCAAACATATACAGCTAAAATATTGCACATCTGTGTGTAACTCTCTCCACATACTGGTGAATAATGTACAAGAATCAGAAGATTAATCATACACAGGCCAGCTGTATTTAATTTGTATCTTGCATGTATCCAGACATAAAATCTTTATTAAAGATTAAGCCTATAAATAGAAATCAGAAACAGGAGTCCTACGATAATACAGCATTATTATCCATTTATACTGTATGAGCTTTCTAAGTTTGGAACAGATATCCCAGTTGCCTTTAACAAACCTAGGTGAACATGTGGATGGCAGAACAAACTTCTCCGTTGTGACATTTAGCTCCAGCTTTTAACTCTGTCTCCAGTATAAAACCAGGCTTATGGATGGTTTGCATGCATGGGAGCAGTAGAACCTCAAAACTTCCTCTGGGTTTAAAGCACTACCTAACTCAACCTAATGTACATAATCATATACCATGTGTTACATGGTATATGATTATGGTATAACATCAGTCAAACTACACTAACCTGTAGTTTTCTATGTGAAATGGTCCTTTATGGACCAAACATCAACAGTTGCAGTTTGTTGAATTTACATTATATTCAGAAATGTGAGAACCTAACTCTGGAAAGTAAAATTGAACTTTTAGAACTGTTCTCTTTGAGGTTTCTAGTTGTGTGTATTTAATGTTATGTAAGAGTTTATCCATTTCTATCTAACAGAGTTTCAGACTACTGAGTGCACCTGAATGATCTCAGCCCCTCAGCTCCACCCTGAGTGTGCTGATTACTCATTACCCTCACCTGTGCTGTGCTGCTCCCTATTTAAACAGCTGCTCATCACCAGCTCAGTGCGAGATCGTCTGTTGCCCCAGTCACAGCTTTCAAGCCTTGTCTCATGTTTCAAAGTTTTCTGATCCTGCCTGTTTTTGACCACAGATTTTACCTTGTCCTTCGGCTGCTGGAGGGTTTCTGACCTGCTGTTGATGAACCCTGCCTGACTCTGACCTTGCCTCAAGTTTTTCTGATTACTGGATCTTCATTGCCTGTGGTGCTCCTGTGAATGAACTTGGATTGTCCCTTGACTCAGCCTCTGGTTGGTGGATTTTGTCCCTGTCATCTGTTTTCCCCTGAGCCCTCAAGTCCTCCCTTTGCCCATCCACCTTACCCCTCCCTGGCTGGATCCCAGACCCCAGTAGACTTCCCCCTTCCTGACCAACCAGCGTGACCACACCCTGCTTAGCCCCTTCTTACCTTTATTTTTGTAATAAAGACATTTGGTGAACCAACTCTGGTGTTGGCTGCATTTTGGGTTCTGGCTGATTTCGCTTTCCGTTAGAATATAAGCCACAACCCCAACTCAGGGTTTCCCCCAGTGTATTATAAGCCTGGTGGCCCGCCATGCTTTACTAGCCCTGCCAAGCTAAGCGTTGCTTGTTTACGTTTCTGGGAAAAAAAAAAAAAAAAAAAGTTGTTTTTTTTTAAGCTGGGCTGCAAGCGTCACTTTTGCTCTTTGCATTTCACTAGCAGAGCAGATTTATTCCTAAAGGATAGGTTTATGCATTTAAAGCCTACAGCGTGCGGACTAATCACACAGCTGGCGCCTCTGCACTTTGCCTCGCGTGCTGCCGCCTCCTTTAAGGTAAGAGGTAAGAGGTAGGTAAGAGTTTAAAGCCTGGCGCGTTAGCTCTGGTTGCTGTTGAGAAAATAAATTTAAAATAAGCTAGTTTTAAAACTTTACATGTCTTGATTCAAATGGCCTAATTGTGGTTTGAAAATCAGTAACGTATTCTGGCTTTTTGACCTTTATGTTACCTGTAGTTACAGCAGATGGTTTGCTAGGATTGTTTGAACTGCCTTTTGTCTGTGTGGGAAACAATACAGGAGAAGTTGTAGCTTTTCACACTCATCTGTGAAAAGCTGTAAACACAGCAGGAGTTTCTGGCTTGAGAGAGGGTCAGAGATAGCTCCTGGATTGGATGAGCAAAGATACACCTTATTTGAATAAATTAAAGATAAGACTACGCCTTTACTATAAAACTTTCTACACAGAAGTAACACGTTAGATTTTGATCTTGCAACTCTCTAAAGATGTCTTTGCTTTTCTTTCTTTCCTTCTTTTCCAAATCTGTCAGGTAAATGAATGTATGTCTCCGTTGTTCTGCAGTTTCTGTGTAAATTCATACGTTGTCTTATATTGGATTAAACTCTGTAATTCTGTGACGTCAACACGCATTGTTTTCCTTGTGACTACACGCGGCCGCCGCGAGAGGACCCGGGATCATAAAGGAAGAGAGAGAACCAAACTTTTTCCAAAATTAATTAATTCAGACAAATCTTCCTTAACATTGCGCAGCTCAATGTGAACCGCAGGAATAACTTGTAGCGAATTCAGAGGCGCGTTGTGGAGTGGTGAGAATGATTTATCTTTGTGAACGAACAATTATATGCGGTGTTTACATCTCAACACGCTGCCCAGCGTGTGGCTCTGTGTCTGTCTTCCCTGTAAAGTTTATATCTGTGGTCCCGGTTGGCCGGAGCGTTTGTGGATAACGAGCAGCGCTAACCTGACCATCCAGGTTCAGCCCGGTGAGGAGCTTTAACGCTCTCCTCGGAGTCATGCATCACGCTGATTTTATATTATTTTATTATTAGTTTTAGTATTATTTTTCCGGTTACACGATGCATCAAACCATATCAAATGTGTTGTCTACTTAGAGTTAATACGCACTGCCGCACGGAGATCTGAGAAACTCGTCCCATAAACTCGACCAACCAGAATAGTTTCTGTGACGATTAAAAACTCAACAGACACAAAATGGAACAACTACTAAAGCCACATTAGCAGCATTGAATTAACTCTCCCGTTTGTTGCGCATCTCTGCGTAGTGCAGCAGATTTAACCCATCATTCAGGGCCGGTCCAAGACTGTATGAGGCCTGGAGCAAAATCTGACTTAGGGGCCTCTTTTGTTGCTAAGAATATCGGCACCTCTAACAGCTTCTGTGTTAGATTTAGTGAAATATGGGAGAAGGGAGTAGTTTAATTGGCCAGCCTAAAAAGCAATAAGTTATAATCGTAGTTTACTAATTTGTATTTGTAAATTCAAAGATTAAATTTAAAGCATCAGATTGTTGCTATGGTAACAAAACAATCTAACTATGAATATTGTTCTTTGAAGTTTTACAAAGTAAACTTGTCAGCTCCTTAAAATCTTGTATTTAAATGTTAAACAATTTAAAATTATTTAATTTATGTATGCCTAAACAATTGAATAAAATTTAACAGCATTGATAATCTCAATAAAGAAGTGTTACATTTCTGTATCTGTGGTCTGTTTTAAATTATTATCATCTATGGGGCCTCTGAAGCCCTGGGGACCTGATGGAGCTGCTGACTTAATTTGGATTAAACTGAAGTGCAAATTTGTTGTTTTAATACTAGTTGTGGGTTTAAATAGCATTTCACTGGAGATCTTTTCCCGTAACATATAATTATACAATAATACTTTTACATTTCCTGTCAACTTAACATCTTTTAATAAAAAAACACGGTGGACCGCCTTGACGCCCCGACCACCGGGCTTAGCAAGTTTTCTGGGGGAAACCCTGCAACTTAAAAAAAACAATACATATATAGGCCACATTTGTCTATGAGCTGCAGGTCCCTACATTGTAGCACGAGAAAATGTATACAGATGTTTAACTTTAAATGAAATATAGCATACAAATATGTACCATATTTTTTTTACAAACAGTGACTGTAGCATGACTGCTTTAAAAAAGGAAAAGTCCTTGATTGCCCTCTTCATCTTCCTGCACACTAAAACCACTAAAGTTTCTTTAGTGTTGTAAACAGATTCACACACTTCCTCGGTCTTTATTTCATTGTCACTTTCATCTCGAGGCAAATTTGTATGAGCTTGTACCATCCTTCATCTCGCAGAAGTCCAACATTTCAAAAAGTGTTGGCAAAAAAGCAAAAAGCCTCAACGCAATGTTCAGACTGTGTGAAAAAAGTAGCTGCTTATGGTTTGGAAATGTTGGTATTGTTAAGGAAGAATATCTAAATTAGTTAACTTTGGAGAAAGTCTGGCTCTCTCTTCCTCTTAGATCACAGGTCCTCCCAATGAGCCACGTGTGGCCACAAGGAAAACAACAATGCGTGTTGACGTCACAGAATTACAGAGTTTAATCCAATAGAAAACAACATATGAATTAACAACAAAACTGCAGAACAACAGAGACATACATTCATTACCTGAGACAAAAAAGATAGAAAAAGAAAGGCAAAGACGCGTCTTTGGAGAGAGCTGGTGCAAAAAGGCAAAAAGCGGCAGCTATCTGAATCATTACTCCTGGGCACGAACTTTTATAATGTAGGCGTGTTTTTCCTCTTTAATATATTCAAATAAGGCGTACCTCTGCTTGACCAACTGGAAGCTATCTTGGAGACTCCGAAAAACTTAGAACTCCCCCTAATTTACGGCGAAGATCAAAGGCCATTTGCTCTTTTGTTTAACAAAAAGAGCGGAGAGCTTGTCCTGGCCTCCTGCGGTTCTAAGGCCATCTAGGTAAAGAAAAACATAAGAAAAGTATTTCACAGATAGCTGTGAAATCTGGAGTCTCTACCGCTATCTCTCCTTACATAGATTCTCAGGAACAAACTTAAATTCAGTAATTTGTTTCAGGGAAAGGTTATCTTCACAAACCCAGTTTTGCTGTTCTGCACTCAGCACCCCAAAAGATTGAGTCCTGCCTTAAACCAAAAATAACACATAAAATCAACAGAACAAAATGAGGTACAATTCCTTTTTCTAACCTATGAAACATAATATTCAATCCTAAGTATACAAGTTAACACAATCATTTTCCAAAACCCCATTTAGCATAAATCCTGAGCAATTTTCTAATACTTAACAAAACATTTTCATTCAAACAATTTCCATTTGATTCTGATATTGTCACAGATAGTACAATTTTCAAATACATTCATCATTTACTATATTAGTAATTCTAAAATTAGATAATACAGTTTTCATTAAAAAACATGCTAATAGTAACTAAGAAAAATGTCTTAGAAATTAAATGTTAGTGGTTTTAACATTCTATGTTGTATTCAGTTTTACACCGTCCCAGATGTTAGTTCTGGAAGACTTTTGATCTTCCGTGAACTGAACAAACTTCTCTCTCCCAGGCTCAAGTGATACTGCCCTCCTGGAGATGCTAATTTTATGGCCTCCTGTTCCTCTCTGATAACACAACAGGAGCCTCAGTGAGAGTTCCCTTTTGATCTGTATTTTCCTTCTTGCACTTTGAATACCTACCCATCAATAGTTTAGTTTTTAAATCATTAACACAAACCTGTTCAAAATTAAGAAATTTGTTCAAAATGGCAATGCTCAATATACCTTTTACACATGCCGTAAGATTAACTGTATTAAACACTAAAAATAATCATTTTTCCTCAACAGTATTTAACTGCATTAATATTGTGTTCTAGATTGTTTTTGTTTATATTTTTGGCTTTGTATATTTCGGGCTCTGTGATAGACCAGCGACCTTTGAACCCCGCCTCCAGTCCAATCACCTCTGGAC
This sequence comes from Poecilia mexicana, assembly GCF_051168715.1. Classification (NCBI taxonomy): domain Eukaryota; kingdom Metazoa; phylum Chordata; class Actinopteri; order Cyprinodontiformes; family Poeciliidae; genus Poecilia; species Poecilia mexicana. The sequence goes on along the minus strand of NW_028263379.1, from coordinate 1,646,265 downwards.
ACCAACACCACCAGCTCCTGTTTTTCTTTGTAGTGATTAAAAAGCAGTGAGGTGAAAGAAAATATGATTTTAATAATCAAGATAAATATATTCTAGGATGATTTTAATGCTAGAGACCAATCAAGAGCGGGCTGATTTTGTATTATTCTTCTACTAATTAGTTACAGTACAAAAACATAATCTCTATAGTGAATCTTCCTACCTGCGGTTGTACCTAATAGAGAGTTCTGTCACATTAATTTGACCTTTGTCACATCCCTGAAAATTCCTCCACTTTCTTTTGACGTAGTGCTGAAATTGAGACGTTTAATGAATCATTCATGTCAGATTTAATGAACAGCTTGGCGCTGCCAAGCAAGTGATTTGTTCTCTTCTTTACCATCTTTCTGTTCATCTGTCTCTTACTTTTCGCTCATGTTCTCTGTCCCCAGCATCCTCTTTTGTCTGTGGGAGAGAAAAAAAACACTATGGCAACAGTGAAGTCCCTTTATGGGACTGATGTAGCCAATGGAGAGCCCAGTCGGGACGTCTTTGTACAAAAACTCTGTTTTGCCAGGCAACAGGCAGCTTCACAAAGTCCTGGGCAGCATTAACTACATCCAGTGATATGAAAATGTAACATGTTCTTATCTAACACAAGAACAACAAAAACTTACTGAATGAAGATATTCATAAAGCTGTACTTTCCATAAGTGAACATTTTACCATCTTGACAACGGGGCTGCAGTCATTGCAGTAAAGACCAGCGTAAATGTCACCAGTGAGAATGCCACTGCACACTGGAGCCATAACTGAGGTTCGTTTATGTACTTTGGAAGAATGTGAACTGATGTAATAAAACAAGTTTAATCAGGAATGACTCACTGAGTTAGTCTCTTTCAAGATGGGCATCAAAAATCTCAAAATGTAAAAAAGAAACCCCGCAGATCTAAAAGATCAAATTAATGTTTGGTCATGTTATTTAATCTGTTTATACTTAAAAACAATTGTCTGTTTTAATATTTAATTTACCATTAAAACATTCTAATGGTTAATTTGCATTATTTTGAAATTTGTTCAAATATAATGTAGGAGCCATTTATCCTTTCTGGTGTTTATCGCCACCAGGGGGCGTATTTTATTTTGAGTTCTGAGTGTCTGATGGGGGATGGGTTATTTAAGGTCAATCATGATTCTGTTCAGGTGTTGTTGATAGGTAGAGGCAAAACAGTTTTCTACTGTGCTTGGTTTTTGGATGTATGTCGAATTGATGTGGATCTTAAGGAAACAGTAAGACGATGGACATTGTACTGTAAATAAATGACTTTACTTTATATCAAACGGAAGATCGGCATGCTGAATCTTAATTGAGCGCACATAAAACCAACGCCTTTCAACAACAACCAGTAGCCTAAGATATAGGTTTTTAGCCGCTACATTTAGGTAGAAAACTGCCTCGTTCGGAAGATCCACGGATCCTGCTGCATTGGGATTCCACGTAGCCGTAAAGTAACGGCACAGAACCGGGCTATTGGAGATACCGGACAAGTAACGCCGCACAGAACCAGGCTATTGGAGCCGCTGGACAGTGGCCGTCGTAACCAGGACCGCAGAGGGACAAACGGGACACCTGACGTCGGAACCGGACCCGCAGAGGAACGATCGGGACACCTGTCGTCGGAACCAGAACCAGAACCGGAGCCGCACGGGAGCGATCCACACCGCACGCTTGGGAACAGAGCTGTATGGATCGAGCTACTGGAGCTACTGAGATTCGTTGCAGCGGACATCGGGACGAAGATCATCAATGCCGGCCAACGCATCATTGGGGTATGTGAGTCAGCGCTGATATCTATGAATGGCCATTATTATTATTATGTGTGCGCACACAAAGGTTCAAACTTAAATCCAATGCATTGGTAGCAGACTGAAGACTGCTTAAAGCAAAGAGAGCTCTCTATAAATAAACAATCTACAATTTGCGAATAAATAAATAAACTTATAAGCTGTCTCCTATTCTTATAAACTGTCGGCCATTATGGCAGAAGAGGAAAATGTTGATCTGGATCAGGAGGGTCCAAATAACATTGTGGGTCAAGAGGAAAATCCTCAATGGGAGTCTGAAAAAAGACAGGTGAAATTAACAGCCAAGGCTTTGTTGGTGAAAATCAGTAACTTAGAAAGTGAAAGAAAAACAAAGTTAAATAAGCTCACAAAGTTAAGACAAACTATTACAGTGTTGAAAAATGACAAAGGGTGTGTGAATGACATTAAGGGAGAATTTAAAAGGTTTTTGGGTTTGTCTGAAGAAACACAAAAGGTACACCAGGTTTTGTTGGGTTTATTGCCTGTGGATGAAGCACAGAAGCATGATGTATGGTTTCAAGCTAAAATGTTGAATGTTCATGATTTTCTTGCTGCTACTCATAAATGGTTGACTGAGGCACAAGGTTGCTCAACTGGTGTGCCTGATGATATGAAAGTAAAAATAATAAGGAAGCTGAACCAAATGTTGCCAGTGGTGGCATGATGGAGGAGGAGCTGCAGATTGAACCTCATGACAGCATTTCAAATGTTTCTGTAAGATCTTCTAGAAAAACTGGGAGTCAAAGGGGTTCTTCTGTAACAACCAGCAGATCGTCAACGCTTTCTGAACAAATAAAAGCAGAAGCAGAAAGGGCTGCACTCCTGGCATGTGCAGCTGCTTTAAAGGAGAAGCACGCATTGGAGGAACAGGAATACCTGTTAAAGAAAAGAAAGGAACAACTTGAGATGGACACTAAAATAGCTGCTGCTAATGGTGCTAGAGGGCAGCACTAAAGGCAGCATTACATCCAAGCATTCTGATGGAATGGATTCATATGTTAGAAAAGGTGCTAGACCCAAGTTCAAACCGACTTTACTCCTTCCTCAAGCTTCACAATTAGTTACAAAACCTGCAAAGAAGCTTCAAGATGTTGGACTCGAGGTCGGGTCAGATCTAACCACAGCCTATGAAAAGCATGTTCCACCTGAGGTGGACACTGTTTTCAATACTTTGGTGTCACAAACAGCTCCCCCTGTTCAAACTTCTAAAGCTTCTATTTTATCCGATCCCAATGTTGCCACTCAAAAAAGTCTGCTTCCATCAAATCAAAATCAACCTGCTGGAGATCTCTACAATGTGTTGAAACAACAGAATGACATAACGGCTCTTCTGGTTCAAATGCAATCAAGCCAGTTGCTGCCACATCGAGAAATTCCCATCTATGATGGAGATCCTTTGCAGTTCAATTCATTTATGAAAGCCTTTGAACGTTGTGTGGAAGCAAAGACCAGTTCTAAAGGAGACTGTTTGTACTACCTTGAACAGTACACTAGAGGGCAACCAAGAGACCTCATACGCAGCTGCCTTCACATGACTGCAGAAAGAGGATATGCTGTAGCCAAGCAACTCCTCAAAGAACATTTTGGCAATGAATTTAATATTACTGCAGCCTACATGGAAAAGGTCACTGCTTGGCCCAACATTAAAGGTGAAGATGCAAAAGCATTAAAGGCCTTTGGACTGTTCCTTCGTGAATGCTGCAATGCAATGGAGGAACTGCAGTATTTGGATGAGTTAAGCATGCCAGCTAACATGAAAATCTTGGTTCAAAAGTTTCCTTTTAAACTAAGAGAAAAATGGAGAACAAAAGCAAATGAGATTTTTGAGAGAACAAGTCAAAGGGCATGTTTCAGAGATATTGTTGCCTTTATTGAACACCAGATTAGAATAATCTCAGATCCAGTTTTTGGAGATATACAGGATTTACAACTTGCTAGGGGGATCATAAGACCTAGCAAACCTCAAATAAAGTCACAGTTTAAAAGAAACAGCTTTGTCACCCATGTTTCTGTTAATGATGACGGTAACATGCCTTCTCTTAAAAATGAAGTAACTGTTGTTGACAAATCAAATTACTTATCCTGTCTGTATTGTACACAGGATGGACATGTATTGGAACAATGTCGGCAATTAGAAAAGAGGTCACACAGGGAAAAACTAGACTTTCTAAAAGACAAAGGTTTGTGTTTTGGTTGTTTGAATACAGGACATTTAAGCAAGAACTGTGTTAAACGCATAACGTGCAAACACTGTAACCAAAAGCATCCCAGCTTTTTGCACATTGGACAGAAGGAAAGACTCTATCAGAAGGAGTTGGATCAGGCAGCAAAGGGCTGTAAAACCTCCTCAACTTGTGGTCATACTGGGGCTGGCCACCATAGAGGGATTCTTCCTATCCTGCCTGTGAAAGTGAAAAGTTCAAAGGGAACTAAAATCATTAAAACATACGCTTTTCTGGATCCTGGGAGCACCGATACATTCTGCTCTGAAAGACTTCTTAATGAACTCGATATTCAAGGTGGAAAGACTCAGATTCATCTCCAGACAATGGGTCAGAGTAAAACAATGACAACTTCAATCATTAAAGGGCTGGAGATTTCAGAAATAAATGGAAGCCATTTCTATCAGCTTCCCATTGTGTTTACACAAAAGGAAATGCCAGTCTCCACCGACAACATCATCAGTGAGGAGGAACTGTCTAAATGGTCGTACTTAAAGGACATCAACTTTCCTCGCATACATGCTGGTGTAGATCTACTGGTGGGAACCAATGCATCTAAACTAATGGAACCTTGGGAGGTGGTTAATAGTCAGGGTGAAGGGCCCTATGCAATCAGAAGTCTCCTAGGATGGGTTGTAAATGCTTCAGCAGAAGATTACAATGATCTTGAAAATGGCTACCCTTCAGTTCATGTCAACAGAGCTACAGTTGATAAAATTGAAGAGCTTCTGATCAGTCAATACAACTATGACTTTATTGAAAAGTCCTTTACAGAACAAGAGGAAATGTCAAGAGAGGAACAAAAGTTCCTAGACATAATGGATCGCTCTGCACAAGTGGAGAATGGACATTACAAACTGAAACTGCCTTTCAAAAGGGAAGAACTCTTCATGCCAAACATTTCTGTTGCCCTGCGGCGCATACATGGGTTGAAAAGAAAATTTAAGAACAAAGGTTTCCATAAAGAGTACACAAACTTCATGACTAATGCCATTGATGGTGGACATGCAGAAACGGTTCCACAGCATCAGCTGACAACAGCAAAAGGCAAGGTGTGGTATATCATGGTGTATACCATCCACAAAAACATAAGCTGCGTGTAGTGTTTGATTGTGGAGCAGAGTATAAAGGGGTCTCTCTTAACAGTCAGCTTTTACAGGGCCCTAATCTAACTAGCTCATTAGTGGGGGTTCTAGTGAGGTTTCGGCAGGAACATGTGGCATTAATGGCAGACATAAAATCCATGTTCCACCAGGTTAAGGTGGCTGAGGAGCATGTGGACTTTCTACGTTTCATGTGGTGGCCTCAAGGTAATCTAGAACAAGACCTTGAGGAATACCGTATGACTGTCCACTTATTTGGTGGAGTCTCCTCACCGAGCTGTGCTTGCTATGCTCTCAGAAAGACTGCTGAGGATAATCAGTCCAACTTCTCAGCAGATGTTGTACTAACAGTCAACAAATATTGGACGACGAAGGATTTCACACTGTACTTTGTGAAGCAGAGGCAATACTTAATGATCGTCCCATCACAAAGTTATCGGAGGACCCCAACGACCTTGAGGCTTTAACACCCAACCACTTGCTACTTATGAAGGGAAAACCAGCTTTCCCGCCAGGACTCTTTGACAAAACGGATCTTTACGCTAAAAGAAGGTGGAAACAAAACCAATATATTTCAGATCTCTTTTGGAAGCGTTGGATTCGAGAATATCTACTGTTTGTTACAAGAAAGACAAAAGTGGACAAAGAAAAGGAGATGTTTCATCCCTGGAGATGTGGTGGTGGTTATGGACTCTACAACACCTCGAGGGTCATGGATATTAGGGAAAGTTATTAAAACCTTTCCAGATAAAAAAGGTCTGGTTCGAGTGGTTCATCTTCAAACGAAAACAAACATAATTGAAAGACCTGTAACAAAAATCTGTCTATTATGTGAAGCTACAAACTGAAAACTGATAGGATAATGAATGAGTAAACCTGATTTACATCTTATGTATATTTGCATAGAGATATGTCTTTATTTGTGGCTCCTTTTAATTTAAGTTTGATAATTGCCACACGCAATTAGGGGCTGGCGTGTAGGAGCCATTTATCCTTTCTGGTGTTTATCGCCACCAGGGGGCGTATTTTATTTTGAGTTCTGAGTGTCTGATGGGGGATGGGTTATTTAAGGTCAATCATGATTCTGTTCAGGTGTTGTTGATAGGTAGAGGCAAAACAGTTTTCTACTGTGCTTGGTTTTTGGATGCATGTCGAATTGATGTGGATCTTAAGGAAACAGTAAGACGATGGACATTGTACTGTAAATAAATGACTTTACTTTATATCAAACGGAAGATCGGCATGCTGAATCTTAATTGAGCGCACGTAAAACCAACGCCTTTCAACAACAACCAGTGGCCTAAGATATAGGTTTTTAGCCACTACATATAATATTAACCCCTTTAGAAAGAAGTGGATTCGCTTTAGAACGATCAGGCTTGATGATAAATACGTGGCAGACCTTCTGACTTAAAACAATACAATTCTATATAAATGTATAGATATATGACTTGAACATGCTGCTCTAAAAGCTGATTTGTGGACACACAGGAGACACATCTGTTGTTTTTATAGGTTCTGATGACATTCTATAGGGTGGTACACTCCTCATCCACTTCCTCAATTCCTGTTTGTTATAGCTTTTGTCAAAAGCTACTGTTAGCTATCAGTAGCACACTGCTGGTGAATATTTAGTGTAACACGCAGCTTTCTGGTGGTAGCAACCGGATGTGGTAGCAACCTGCCACATCCGGATGTGGTAGCAACCTGCCACATCCGGATGTGGTAGCAACCTGCCACATCCGTAGCAGGTTGCTACGGATGTGGGTGGCGTAGCAACCTGCACCACCCACATCCAGTGGGTGGCACAGGTTGCTACAATCGATAGTAGCCACACAGGCACACCTGCTAGAAGGAAACAAATGCACCCTGTATAACACTATCATTCTGTTGGCTGAGAGGTTGCCAGGCGACTGTGCCAAAAGGGGTTTTCAAAAGCGAGCAGAGAGTCCAAGACTTAGGCCCCGTTTACACGACAACAATTTCTAGTGAAAATGGAAGAGCATTGTTGTGTTTGCACTTTACATTTACATGAAACCACCTGCAGGTCAGAGAAATGTTTTCTCTGACAATGACACAATTTGAGAACGGGTTCCAGAGTGCAATGTTTCTAAAACGTACTAGTGTCCATTGTCTTGTAAACAGAGTAAATGGATCTTTTCTGTCAGGGAATCCCTAGCTCATGCATAATATGACGCTAAACATAGCTGCTTCCTACAATCCACAGAAGAAGATGGTACTGACAATACTGGTGTTACTACCGTTCGTGTTTCCCCATCAGATATGGTTCCTCCAGTGTCTCTTCACAGCTCCGCACCGCCCAGGTGGCAAAATACCACCTGGGCGGTGGTAAAGGGGCAGGTGCTTGTTCAGCGCTCTTATCTAGAGAACTACGGACACTGTGAAAGCTCAAACGATGTGTTTCAGCAAAGTTATCGCACTTTTTTCCAACTGCACCCTAATCAGACACACGTAGTGCGTGTTTTTCCCCAATATCTGGGGGAACGGTACCTGATGGGAAAACGTGAATCGACGTGCTTTCAAATAGAACTTTCAAATAGACGGCTTTTTTTTAATTGCATGCACACTTAGTTTCAAAGAACTTAGTGGCGTGGTGAGTGCATTACACCTCTTCGATGTGTACCGTTACTGTGAATATCAGTGGTGGGCAGGGCCGTGCAGAGACCACTAGAGGGGCAGGTGCTCAACAAAAAAAGGGCACATCTAACCGCATTTTAAGACAGAATATTAACAAAGCACCACAGCTTTGAGTTTAATAAACAATGATAAATTACAAAATTGTGAGATATACAATCAAAGCTAAGGAAAATCTCTATATAGAGCATACAACTACGCGTAAGATATTTTATTAGTAATTTCTTTCTGCAGGTCTATTTTGTTATAGGAAAGTATTGCAATATTCAAACCCGCAATTTAGCAAGATATGTAAATCAGAGCTAGACCACCAGACATATTTTGTCTTTACAGAATTACACTATTAAAAATATAAACAAGGGCACAATGCAACCTTTTAGTGACTGTAATCTATAAAAAAAGAGCTGCCTGTTTGCTGCAGTGGAGATGAAGATGGTTCATTCAGGAAAGCAGAGCTGCATCAAACTTTAATGTGGAACTGCAGAAAAAAGAAAAAAAAGCAAAATTTGAATTGTTAATGCATGTCATGAGAAACGCCTGCTGAGTTCTGCTTAAAAAAAACTTGTTTTAAAATTAAAATCACACATTTTTGTCTCATGAAGTGAAAAAATTATTTGCAAAACAAACTTATTTGCGCATGTCAGAAATCTTTTCTTGCTATTCTAAGTTTTTGTTTGTGACTCAAAGTTTTGCTTGTGATTCTCACATGACGTCGTGGGCAGGGCCTAAAATCACAACAAAAGATTTCTGATGTGTGCAAATAAAAGTTTATGTTTGGCAAATAACTTTTTAAGTTCACAGGACAAAAATGAGTTATTTAATATATAAAAAAAGTTTTTTAAACAAAACTTTTTGTTTTTAAAAAAGAAATCATTACAATTCCAAAAGTTTTGATTACAATTTTATTTTACTTAACTGAGGTTAGTTTTTTTTTTTTTTTTTCATTGAATAATTGGGGAAAAAATTGACTTCATACTCTGCGAACCAGACCCTAAACTTACTTAAAGTCTGGATTCAGTTTTTTCCCCTTCATTAATGACACACGTTTATTACATACATTTTATATATCCTGGTAATTCAGGGTGAGTTATTTTTAATTCTAAATGAATATCCTTGTTGGACTTTTATTTAAGTGCTATTCTCCTTCAAGATACATTTACATAACACCAGAATAAATGCAATGTACATTATGCAGCAAAGGAAATTAGAAGACATATATCCATTATGGAGATGATCGGTTTTGGACGGGCGATGTGCCCCTATTGCACAAGCGATACTGAAGAATGACTGCTATCATTAATGATACAGGGAAGAGGCTTTTTAGTTATCTAGCTTTGCTAGCAAACTCGTTAGCTAACAGCTAGCTAATAGCACAAAAACAGCAGCCTAATGTCTGTATGATAAAAATACTGAATCGATAAGAACAGTTTCTCCTCACCTGTCTCCTCCCTCTCAGTAGTTCTTCAGAGAAAGGCAGACACAGAGGCCTGTCAGTGTCTGTTGTATTTCATTACCTCTCTGCTTAAACCGCTACTCAGTGCTTAAGCAGAAACGATACTTTCAACATTTTCCGTCATCTGACAAGTAGAAAGTCTACTCCACTTTATTCACCAAAACCTTTTTTTTTTAATTCACCAAAAACTGTTCTGTAATCTGGAATGTTCTCTACGTTCAGCTCCAGTTAGCCGCCTTATTTCACTGCACGAGAGACAATTGCGTCATGCGTCATAGGCAAAAGGTCAAAGGTAACAAGATGACCGGCTTATAATGTTGTTTTTCTTGAAAAATACCCCAACAAAAAAAACAAATAATTTTAGTACATGTTATTATGTGTTAGAAGAGGGCTTAGGAAATAATACCAAAAAAAAAAAAATAAAAAAAAAACTGGACCAAAAGGGCACTTGGGGGCAAGGAGCAAAAGGGGCAGGTGCTCAAGCACCCCTAACTCCCCCCTCTGCATGTGCCTGGTGGTGGGGAAATGACAAAGAATCTGAAAAAGGGACGAATAGTGTTGATATTAATTGTCAACACTGTGACAGTAAGATCCAAGGGGATCACATTTCACAGGTCAGTAAAAAGCTTTAATTTAAAAAAATATATAAAGAAAGTGGAGAGTAAGTTAGCTATGATAGCTTAACTTTTATGACTTTAACATGTGCTGTTGCTGCTCAGTTCATAGTATTTCGGTTCAATTAACACAAAAATAAGGTGACCTACATTTCCTGACAGATAATCAGGAGAGCAGGTGTTTAAGTTAGCTAATCAACCACCTTTTCTGTCATAATGACTGCAAAAATGAAAATTCAAAAACATAAAACTGCAACGGACAGAATGTTCTGTTTGGTGTTTTTAACGTACTATTTTGCTTGGGAAATGTTTTTGTTTTTTTTGTTTTGTTTTAATTCCTGATGCACTTGAACGTAATCTTTGCTCGAGACTGTTGTTTATTGGTTGCCATGGTAACGACTCTGCACACTGACAGACTGAGAAAAAATAATATAACCACCCGTTTTTCTACATTTTTCCCCTGGACAAATTGCATCATTTGTTTGTAGAACGTGGAAATATTCAGAGCATAAAGAGCCAAAGTCTGTTAAATTTTAAATCATGACTCCTACAACAACAATTAAGTAAAATTAAATTATTACCCAATATAAAAGAGAAATTCATTCTGTTCTCTCTTGTACCTTTACAGAACTAACAGAAACCAAACTATATGTAGATTTACATATCCAAACATCAGCATCTCAGCTTTAAGCCACATTTTATAGAATCCAGCAATACTGATGGTCACTTTACTCAAAAACTGCTCCAACCAGATCCAAATAATTTTTTTCCTCTTTATTTGCTATATTAAAGCAAATATATTCAGTAAGTACACACTCATTCCGTTAATTAGAATATGACTGAAAAGTTCCTTTGTAATTTCATCACCAAGTGAAAGACATTATATAGATTAATTAGATTACTTTCGTTTTAACATGTTTATATTTCGCAGTATGTTTAACAGCTGCTAAAAGGTTATTTTTTAAAGTTACTATTAATCTGACAGGCCTGATCAGGACGTATATCCTATATCCATTATTTTTAGCAGTAAAAAAGAAAAGACCTTCCAGTAAGTAGGTGCATCAGCCAGCACCCCTACTCCCCTCCCCCCCCTCCTCGTCCTCACCAACTTTCACAACAAAGTTACACCTTTGACTGTGTAAACGAAGATTGTAATTAGAATGTCTTCATGTAAATGTGTTAACAGAAATGGAACAAAAATTCAATTTTTGTTGGATCATTGTCATATAAACAGGGGCTTAGTGTGAGAATGAGGAGAAGTTTTGAGTACCGTATTCTCCGCACTATAAGGCGCACCTAAAAACCTTCAATTTTCTCAAAAGCCGACAGTGCGCCTTATAATCCGGTGTGCCTTATATTTGGACCAATATTGAGCCACAACAGGTCTGGCAACTACGGTAAGCAGCCGCCGACTTCATTTTTGCCCGTAGAAGAAGAAGCGCACGGTGCATGCTGGGATAGCTGTCAGAATGCTGGTTTGTTAATAAAGTTTGACTGACCGATCTACCTACCGACCGTCTAGAATCAGGTTGTCTGCAGGTCATTTAGCACCACGTTCTCCATGAACATGCTGTGCGCGAACGGAGAAGGGTGACCGTCGTCCGGCCACACCCCGGTCCAGTCGGAAGGCTCTCCTCGCTGACCGGAGTCGGACTGTTTTGTTGACATTCTTTATGTCAACAAAGTGGCTTTAGACATTCATCCAGGGTGCTTCGGGGGGTGCTTTGACTAGGGTTACCAAGAGACCAGCCCCTATACATTTAAAGCCAGGGGCTAGAAAGCAGTTGGGCACAATATCGCAACACCAACACCGTGAGTGAAACAATGACTGGGGCAGCCTACTATGTAAAGTACTTGGGGACTTCTTTTTTATAATTACACATCCACATTTGTAGAGTACAGAACAAATTGTGTACTTTGAGCGATGGGTGGCAACCCTAACTGTAGCGTCTATTCTATGCGCCTTATAATGCAGTGCACCTTATATATGAAAAAGTTTTGAAATAGGCCATTCATTGAAGGTGCGCCTTATAGTGCGGAAAATACGGTACAATTATTACAAGTTTTGAGAAGAAAGACATGAAATCCTGCTTTCAAGCTGAAAATGTGTGCTCTTGGAATATGGCAGAAAAACTAACCCATACAATAGAGGTAGAGAACGTTTCCTGTGCCTACCTGTCACCTCACCAGCTCATACTCACTCAGAGACCTGGGAAGGACTGAGACAGAGATCAACGCATTAACAAAACACATTAGTTTTCCTTCTTCACAAACTGTCAGGTTTTGAGTGACCATGTGGGAGGAGGTGTGTGTAAGTGTCACTGGGTGTTTTGTCGTGTCAGTGTGTGTGTCTTCTCTGTGCTGGGACCCAGCTACAACAACATGCAGCAGACCTTACATGGACTGTGTGCAAACCAATGAAGCCATGTCCAGTGAGGGACACTACCTGCTTGTTTACGCAAAAAACGGCTGGCGTAGCTAAGGGCAGACACAGCAGCAAACCAGGCGACCTACGTCTTTATCATCAGCTGCATTACAGGGGCGGAGGCAGCAGGGATCCGAACACTGATGGAAAATAACATCCAGACACTTACAAGCACACAGTAAATGTAAGCAGATTCCACTCTGGTATTAATGGATGCACTTGCACACACAAGTACACCCTTACAAACATTCAGTCTTGTCGGTGTAATATTAGAGTTCCTGCAGTAATCATGGGACATAAGCTGTGACCCTTACAGCTGCCCAGTGGGACGGCTGTCTGTGCCTTCACAATCGTTTAATCTGTTGTTAAGATGCGGTGATGTGATTTTCCCTGCAGTCTCTAAATGCCCCATAACCATATCCAAGTTGATGCTGATCACATCTGTGGATCTGATGAGCTGCTGCTGAGCCGAGCTGCACGGTCAGCGTCATGTTCAGCAATTAGCCACAGCCAAAAGGCAAAAAAATAAAAATAAATAAATAAAATTGTAACGTTTTCTTTCAAACAAACCATGTAAGCTGAAAAATGTTGCTGCATGCAGATAATGTAGCTAAATGATGACTAGTTAATACATGCCAGTGTAGCATATCAAAGTAGTTAATAAGAGTAGTAATGTTGTTGTTACCTATGTTACATTGTTTTTGACAGGAATAAAGTCAATCCTCTCTAATTTTTGTACACTGTTGCTTGTCTCATATTTAAAAGACAACATGTTTGTCACAATAGAAAGATCAAACTCAGAGAAGAGACATTAGAGCAGAGGCAGCAGAGCGGCCATGACCGAGACTGAGAAAAAGATGTGCTGCTTTCTGTACAGGGATTTTACTAACATTTTAGAATAATCGTCATTCACTTTTCAAAATATTTTCTGACTGTATCAAAGGTAGCAATGGAAAAGAGCATATATAGTTTACATCTAGACATGTACATATTTTTATTTTTCAGATGTTATTTAACTTCATTTATTTTTATGTCAATAAATACAGTTCATTAAATCGCTATTTAACTTGATTAATTTTGCACATCTCTGCCGTCACTAAAATGTCAATGTGTTTTGTGTTGCGTCACTTTCTATGTTCATGCCATTAAATACAATTCTGGGGCTTATTACCCTGTTATGGTGTCACTTCCGTTGCATTTTGTGTGTTCAGTATAAGAATGATGTTTTGCTGAACAGTTCATGGTCAGTGTTTCCATTTGGCACTGAATGATCTGGACATATACACTGTAGATGTCCAAGGGCAGTTATTTGAGTTTGGCAGCAAAAACTTTAGACTTTGTTAGAATATAGATTAAAGAAGTAAAATTGCTCTCCTGGTGCTGCACTGTGGCTGTTAGTGATCATGTGTTTGTAGCCAAGCACAAGGGAGTGAGGAATACTTTGGGTTCCTCAGTGAGGAGTCAAGAGATTTCATCAAGGAGACAAATGGACAGATTTGTGTCAATAATGCTAAAATGTACTTGTTGATTATTTAAAGACAATTTAAGCTAATTTATCTTTTCATTTTCTCTAAGGCATAAAAACTACCGTACATTACAGCATAATGGGATTTTTTTATTCTATGCATTTTAATGGTAAGTGTCTGCAGCACGACATTGCTAAAAGAGAAAGACACAGCAGTCACAAATCAATAGATATCAGCTGAGAGGAAGGACCGACAGCAACACAAGATATTTTTTATTAAAGGTGGGAGGAAGTGATTTATTGGCTATATTATTTCACTGTCACACTGTAGTTATGTCTCAATTCATGTCTGTTTGGGACTTTTGCTAAATCTTCAGCTCTCTATTTCTTTTCTACTTTTTACTGTAACCAGCAGAGGGGACCCAGTCACATGACTTGAACTGAGTCAGACTAGAGTCATTAAAATTAAGACTTGAGACTTGACGTGAAAAAATGCTCAAAGACTCGGACTTGACTTGAAGCTCTTTACTTGAAAAGACTTGATATTTTAGTCAAAGTCTTAAAATTTAAAACGCATTATTTATATAAAGTGGCCCCATTAATTCATTTCACTCATTCCGTATTAACAGGCGCAGACCGTCCCTCTGTTTTTCTACACTCCGTATGTATGTTTGCGTAAGCTGCAGCACAACCAATCAAATTAACAGGATTAAAAAAAAAATGAGACGAAAAAACGCTCAAAGCAGATATGCTCCTGTGAGTAATTTCTTTTGATTACATCAATCATGAAATATTAAAACTAAAAACAGAGTGAAACATGCAAAACCTGCAAGACCAGGATCTCAGATGGAGATACAACTTCCAACTGTTCGCCATTTGAAGTTGCACAAAGAGGTAAACGGTACTTTTCTTTTACTATGAGACAACTGACTAGCTAACGTCGTGTTAGCAACTCTGCACTTTATTTTCAAAAGAACACATAACACTGGAACTGATAAACTAAATAAAACAACCAAAAACAAAAATAAAATGGATTCTCTGTCTCCATTAACAAAAAACGTACTTTAATAAAAACTAAACATGAAGCCAAAGTGGAAATAAATACTGCATTCAACCAAAAGAGTGCAGATTATGAAGTCTGTATACTGTATTGGCCTTCAGTAATCAGTAGATTTAATTAGAGGGATGGGCACATCGACTACCTAATGTAGTTCACACTACACTATGTTTTGCCCCTATTTTCCCCTTACATCGATCTTGGAATGTTGGCCTATCTAAGATTGTCGCTGATGATTTCGTAACCGATCATCATGTAGTGTGATTTAGATCGTCGTGGCCGCTCCGATCTAAATCAGGGGTTTTCCCCGACTGGGAGCTTAAATCTGAATGTGACAGGTAGCCAATCAGAAAGCACGGATTCTCCTCCATGCTTTCTGACGGGAAATTACGGAGGGGAATCCCAAACAGCTGACACGGGGCAACCCAAAATCCAGCGGACTTTGGAGATGATATGTGGAAACAACATTAATATTTATTCAACATTTCGTGCAAAGAATATAGAAATGACAAGGAGAGGAGTTGGACCCAAATTGCTACCGCAGTTGATAAACCCGGTAAGTTTTCAGTTGTTCTTCGTTAACGTGACATAAATAGGTTATAATGATTTTCATTCAGTCAGGACTTTACACTGACTCTAGTATGCATCACAGGTAGATTCTAGTAAAGCATTGATTAATGCCCGATTTTAAAATTAGTTAACTGGACTTATTTTGTGCCCATGTGGCTGAACACCACACGGCACGATCGAACCCAATCGAACTGTTATACCTAGGATTTCTGTCGGCTAATGTGTCTCTCAGGTTTTGAAAATGGGTGACAGTCAGCCGACAATTTGTGTGCTGGACATTACACTAAGGAAATGAGGAAGGGAGGGTCAGTGGAGAGCACCGGAGGTGAGCCTTTTTTTATTCAGTGTCAACAGCAAGAAAAAACGGCGATAATGCCAATAATTAAAATTAGGTCGATAGGTTTAATTTATCGTGATTAATTGATTTATCGTTTATCGTGACAGGCCTATCTGATATTCACATTTCAATCTGGAAAGACTCAGACGAAGAAAAAGGAACAATTAAACGATTTAATGACGGCAATGAATAACAGTTCTTTGGCGCTCGGGCCCCGGCAGCTGATCTGAGCTGAGATTTGATGTGAACTTGATGAACATCCCAATAACCGATTAGGGATGCTCTCCCCCGGGACCCAACACTGGTGGTGGAGGTCTGGAAAGGGTGCCATCCTGGAGAGCCGAAGGATGTGGGTGGAGAAGGGGAGGTGGTGGGTTGAACGCGGCTGGGAAGCGGCTGACTGCTTCGGTGTGGATCCTTTTATGCTGAGCTTGATTGATGATTGGACACGCCAGGTGAGGTCCAGAGCTGAGGTCGGGGATGAGCATGACGCCTATGGACGAACGGAGGTGATGGAGTCTTCTAGGTTGAATTTTCGCTATCAGCTACATTTGCTGACTAATGGCAGCAAGCTGCTAGCTCGGTCCAATTTGACATCTGCACATTGATTGTCAATAACTTCAGCAATATTCAATGTCTTTTTCTTTGCTGATAAATGGCTTCACAAACTCATTCAGTTTGTTTATTAAACCATCACAAAGAGAGATTGATGGTATTTTCTACAAA
Organism: Poecilia mexicana; assembly: GCF_051168715.1. NCBI lineage: Eukaryota > Metazoa > Chordata > Actinopteri > Cyprinodontiformes > Poeciliidae > Poecilia > Poecilia mexicana. The sequence goes on along the minus strand of NW_028263379.1, from coordinate 1,629,793 downwards.
AGAGGAAGACTGCATTAGATGAGTTCAGAAATGACTGTGTCAGTGTGCTGAGTTAGTGTGTGTGAGTGTTTAATTCATTGGCAGACACTGGACAGTTGGTTAATGCAGCCTTCTCATGTGGCTTAGCATAAATTTGATGACTGACTACACTGACTTTGCCATAGATTAAACAGAGAGGCTCCACAGAGCTGTACATTTACTGGAGTGGAACAGCTGGGATCCCAAGAGAGGCACTGAGCGCTACTGATAGAGTATTTTTCACACTCTGGGATTTTTATTTAACATTTACAAAGACGGGGTTACAGTTCAATATGTACAGGGGCGCAGACGCCTTCGCCTGAATCATGAACGCATTTTTTCCTTGATTTAGTCAGGTATCATATTCTACTCTCCAAAATGATTCCTGAATTTCTTTAGTGTCTGAAAGACTAAAGCAAACAAGTTATAATAGTGTGAATGAACACTCCCTGAATACAGTGAAGGCCAAACTGTGAGGCTGTGAAAGAGTCTAATTAGATTGGTTGCTATAGCACTTAATATGGCCTGGTTGTGTTATGGCCTCGGCTAATATAAGCCTTTAAAATGTATGACATGTTTTTATTGGATTTTTATTTTAACACAGACATAGATAAACAAAATATCCTGACACTAATTCTTTTCAAACATGTAATTAAAACAGTGAAAATAATTAAGAAAATGTGATGTTATGAAGAGCTCTGCTGTTTGTTTTTGCAATCAGTAAAGCTCAACATGCATGTCACCCAGTGCACCCTCAGCTACTTGGTGAGTTCCAGCTTATGCATAATTACAGCTAAGCAAGGTCTTTTTTCACACTAAAAGTTGGCGTACTAACAAATTTAGAAAATTGTGGCACACAAAAAAATCAGTAACACTTTATTTGTCAGGGTATCCATAAGACAGACATGACACTGTCATAAACATGACATAACACTTGTTATGAAGATGAAGGAGTCTTTATGAATAATTACCTCTGTTGTCATGAAGTGTCATTTAGTAAATAATGACACTTATAATGCAAAGTTCACCATTTTAATGGTCTTTTAATACAAGTTTTAATGCAACGTTGCATTGAAAGTGTCATTATTTACCAAATGACACTTCATGATAGCAGTCATAAACATTCATGAAAACTCATTCATCTTCATGCAGGTGTTTTGCACACCTTGTCAAATAAAGTGTTACCAAAAATTCAGATGTATAAAACCGTGTGCAGGCGTGTGGCTGTGCAGCTTTCCTTTATAAAGCCCAGTCTGAGTGAAATAGAGCACAGCTGCTGGTCTGCCCTGTCGCCACCCATACATACATATCTACATTAGTATAAATACCTGGAAGGCTGCCACCAAGCATCCCAATGACCATGGAAATGGTCCCTGCTTGTAGTAGTTTAAGTAGTTCTTATAATAATACTTTATATATTTTATTTAAAAGGTGCCCTTCAGGGAACACAAGGTCACCTCAAAACAAATAGAAACAATAATTTTATAGAAAAAAGTATAATTAGCATAAAAGAAAACAAGACTGAGTGTTGATTAATCTAAGTGGACATGCTGGGATTTAAAGACAGACAGCATGTCAGACACTGGTGAGTGGGGAATGTGGACATTTATTTCACATGGAGTTTTCATGTGTTGTACCAGGCCAATGTACCACTATGTAGTCAATAAACACTTTTATAAGTTCCACATTTACACAACAGATTTACTTTCTATTCATAAAGACACATTCACAAAGTGGCATGACTGAACAGAGGGACGTCTGTCAGCATCTCCAGCTGCACCGTTAACACCCGGCTCCTTCTTTAAAGTAGGGGCTCGTTCTGAGCAGAGATCCAGGATGATCACTCCCAGCAGATCAATGTGATCTCTGAACACACACTCCCTCTGAACCCTTCCATTGGCGATGTTCTCCAGCAGACCCAAAGCTGACATTGTTCTGCTATTTGCACAGCTATTCATGTACACATTAAAAATCATAAATCCTGACCTATTTGGAGTTAATTGGCTCATCTGACCCAGCAGATAACAGGCATTTCATGTGCTTCAGTGCACAAACCGATGCATAGTTGCTGTAATAAATAATTTACTCTTTACATTTGAGTGAGGTTTTTCTATCTTTTATTTGTAATTTTATTTATCTGTGTTTGCATGCGTGTTTATGCATGTATGTCTGTGTGGCAGTGAGAGTAATTTTACCATCATAACTCTACATCACCATTGTGTTTTTATGATTTTTGTGGTGATTTGAGTTCTTTGTATGTTTAGTTTAGGTTTTTCTGTGTTGTATTAGATCTGTTTCCTGTGAGTCTCTGTGTTGTCCTGTCTCCTCCCTGATTAGTTCCCAGCTGTGTCTCGTTTCTGTGATTACCCTCCCTGTGTCTTTAGTCCCACCTGTTGTCTATGTTCCTTGTCGTTTGTCGCATTGCGGTCATTCAGTCTTCTCAGTTGAACTGTGTAGTCCTGAGTGTCTGTTAGTTGTCACAGTAGAACTTGCTTAAGTCCTGTGTCGGCGTCAGCTCTTGTGCTTCAGTCGTTTGCTACCAGGGTTAGCTCTGTTACCTTTCACTGTGCTGCCTACTTGTTTGGACTGTTCGAGCTGAGTTCATCATTAAGTTAATCATCTTCTCTACAACCTGGGTCCTGCCAGCGTTTCTGCCTCACCACCACTTCATGACAATTTTGATGAACAGCAGTAAAGTTTAGAGATTCTAAAAGCTTCATAGAAAGGTCTGTGGAATCAGAAAAGGTTTTATTACCATTTCTAAATTAGAACAAAACTCTCTGCATTAAACATTAATATCCAAATAGTCTTATTGAACACAGTGTAGTCCAATCCAATAAGAATCCAGAACCTGTTAACCTTCCAGTTTCTGCTTCATCAAAGAAATACTTTGGTTGTCAGATTCTGATCTAAATAGCAGCATATTGATTATAATGGATCAATATCCATTACAATTGTTGCATAATGCTCTGTGCAATGACAGCACAGAGCATTGTGTTGCTCAGGGGAATGGTGTAGAGATGGAAGCCACACCCATTTGGTTCTGCAGTACCAGCAGCCTGCTCTGAAAACGCACAACTGGTGATCTCTACCGATTTACTCCTAAGGGAACCAGTGGCGCAAAAAGTGGGTATGCAGCGCATGCAACACAAAGGGGCGCTGCACCAGAGGGGGCGTCAAAACCCTGTGTGGAGGGGGCGGCGCCCCGATGATGCCTTCGCATACACTTTCACACGCCCTTACGCTCCTTCACCTCGCGCACATGTAAATGTAAATGTAGCGAGTTTTACCTTTCACGTGTCTTCGTCTCGGGGGGGGGGCAGAGCGACTGTATGTTTTCTATTCACCCTTACGTACCTTCCTTTGAGGGGGAGGGGTCGCTGATTTATGTTTTCGCATCCACCTGAATAATATGTAGTTGCGCCACTGAAGGGAACAACTGAATAATCTGTACATTGTCTCACAATCAATCATGGTTCATCTGATCTCATTCTGCTGGTGTTAAACACATGTGTATGAAGACAGTATAAATGGACTGAGGACAACTTGACTCAGTTCACCTTCAGAGATCATTCAAGAATTTAAGGCTATTTTTAGGATTATTTAGCAGTTAAAACACAAACCACCCAGAGACAACATTAAGTAGCATTCACTGAATCTCCTGAATAAATCAGTTCATTCTGTAAACAGCATTGCTAATATGTAGTCCAGCCCCCAGCTCACTGAAATAATTAAAACAATAAAATCAGTTGTCAACAGTTAGTCCATATGCATTTTTATGGTTTAGTTCAATGCAGTTGAATTTACTTTATTTACATAATGATTTAGCAAGCAAATTCACAAAAAGAAATGAAAGCTCCTGACAAATACATACAGACTGTTACGGTCACTGACCTCTAGGGGCTCTCTTTTTTTTGAGAGCTCTGTGTTTTCTGTTTCAGCTCTGCCTGATTGCTGCAGGTGAAGTGTGTTGGGGCTCGTCAGCCGCCATATATAAGCAGCAAGCTGGAGATGCCAGAGGCCTCTCCTTTTGTTTGACCTGGGCCATGAGCTGTGACTCTGCTTGAGAGCTGTGTGTGTGTGTGTGTGTGTGTGTGTGTGTGTGTGTGTGTGTGTGTGTGTGTGTGTGTGAGAACTGTCTTAAGTTTGCTGTGAGCAACTTTGTACAATTATCCAGAGGTGGAAGCTGGTAGGGGTTCTCTGCCATTTTTGTTATAACCTGTTTTCTCCTGTTTTTTGTTAGTAAGGGAGTTTAGGTTTTGTATTTTCCTTTAGTTCTCCTTTAGCAAGTGGTTGTTTTATTTTATAGTTATAAGGGGGTGTTTTGTTTATTATTTTGGCCTTGGAGACCCTGAAGTCTTAAGCTCCCCTGTGCTTTCTTTTCTCCTGTAGTAGTTGTTTTTATCTGGATTGTAAAATAAATTATACTTTTGTTACTCAACTGTTCGGATTACTTTTTAGTTTTATGTTAAAGCCCAGTGCCAGGATTTACTTTAGGGATTTTAGGGTGGGGTTGTAACACAGACCAATTCAATAAGTTAGAATATTGAAAATATTGTATATTGTAATAACTCCATCACCTAGTAAAACACAATAGAAAGAGGTTTTAACGCGTTCATTTCGCTTAATTGTGACAATTTTCTGCCAACAGCCAAAGAAAACATTTAAAATGGCATCACATCCCAGTCCCACCACTCTGAGCTCCGACTCCACATTCAAACTGTCTTCTCTCCAGAAGCTGCAGACAGGCTCCACTAAAGGCTGCTGCTGTTAGCTGTGCTTTCTTTTTATCAGCTTCCTTCGTCTTGTTGTGACCTTGTGATGGTACTAGTGACTCCATTGAATAACTTTGATATTTATCCATAGATGGTGGCAACCATTACTACTTACACAAACACAGCACTGCTGTTTTTAACATTTAACTAGTAACATGAAAGACCGCAGAAAAAAACTGACTTCTTTCAATGATTAACCTTAAACGATAAAACGTTTATCCTCCTGAAGGATAAACATGCACACACACTAAAAAAAACTTTTAGCAACCATGAAGTCTGATAAACTCCTCTGAAAATACCCTAAATTAGATTTTAAAAAACAATATAACTGTTAGTAGGAAGCAAACAATTCCTAAAAATTGTCAAATCGAAGTTCGGCATAGACCTGTGCAGTTGAAAGCGCAAATCATGGATAAGCTCTGGGGTTTTCAGTCCATGCTGGCTGGCAGTTCCTACCTCTGTACTGCCATTGGCTTCTTATCTGTTGGAAACAGTCTGATTACTCTGCTGGCCTTAAGGGGGACATGACCTTTCCTCCAGCTTCCTCACACACTCACACAGATCTCATTAGAGGTATTCAGGAAGTCACCTGGAGCAGAATGGTGAGAGATCGAGCGGCCACCTCTCCCTCCACCTTCTATGTTGTGCTGTGTTTGCAAGGGAAATTAGTCAACAAAGTGTATTAGATCAGTCAGATAATGTGACAATGTAAAATTAATCTCTGGTAACAAAGAACCTGAAGTATACGAGAAAAAGTCATGCAGACATATTTTACTATATTTGATGGCTTTCTGCCAATCGGGGTAAAATACACTGCTCAAAATAATAAAGGGAACACTCAAATAACACATCCTAGATCTGAATGAATGAAAGATTCTCATTGAATACTTTGTTCTGTACAAAGTTGAATGTGCTGACAACAAAATCACACAAAAATCATCAATGGAAATCAAATTTATTAACCAATGGAGGCCTGGATTTGGAGCCACACACAAAATTAAAGTTAAATGTTCCCTTTATTTTTTTGAGCAGTATATATATAAGTTGAATGAGTACTGAGTACTTGAAAAACAGTTTTTTAAAATATTCCACCTTCAGACCTCCTGTAGCTCCACAGTGTCAATTTCTGGTACCAAAATACAACGATTTAAAAAGTCACAACTTCTAAATCCAAAACAGTTCTGTCACATTTTTTTTCCACTGTAAGTGATTTTTTTTTGTGAAATGCCAAAGCAATTCAGGGGAGACCTGAGTTTTCTCCAGATGTTTCATCAGATTAGGACTAAAGCTTACATATTTTACAGCAAACCTCCTTTCGTTGAGTTGATGTTTGAGAAAATGTCTGGACACAACAAAAAGAAGGAAGCTCTGTCAGTAGAACTGAATACTGACATTGCATTAGAGATGCAAGCAATAAATCAACCCAGCATTCAATGCGCTGGAGACATCACTGGCGAAGCTCAACCCCACAAATATAAATTTTATGCATGCTGTTATCACTTATGTGTTTTGGACACATATCTTATGTGCAAACATCTTGTAATTTACATTGTACACATCAAGGTTTTGGTCCGTAAGGCATTAAAAAAAAAAAAATATATATATATATATATATATATATATATATATATATATATATATATATATATATATATATATAGAGGTGTGCCGATCGATCGGTCACCGATCATAATCGGGCCGATTTTCGTGAAAAAGTGTATGATCGGTGATCGGCGATCATTGTTTCTTTTACCGATACCGATCACCTGCTTCTCATTTCCAACCTGCCTGTGCATCTGGTCTCCTCTTTCCTTCACTCTGCGCAAACGCGCAGCAACAAATCCTAAGCGATGTGGAACTATAACGCACTGAGTGAATGGGGAAGTTTGCGTGTTGCGGCGGAAAATTGAAGCAGGTCAAAACGCATCAACACGACGAATCTAGTATGGAAGAAAAACAAAGCCATACTTGACGGAGTTTGGCTACATCGAGGCTCACTGCAGTAAAAAAGACATACGGAGGATCAGACAGCAGGTAAAGCAGCGCACAGCTACAAACACTCACCTGGAGTAGCATGACGGTCAGAAAGCTAAACAAATAACCCGCGAAATTATTTAAGTCTTCGAGCTGCGATGTAAGACGCTGGTTCTGCTCTCCTGTTGAACCGCTGCTACGCTACAGGTAGTAATATTTGACAGACGGAGCTTCGCTTCTGCTCCACCTGGTAGTGACTCTCACACCGAACCTGCTTAAAGCTGCAGCATCTAATTTAAAAAATAAATTTTACATACGTATTAAAACTTTCGCTGTCCTAACATGAGACAGATAATCTCTAAAAAAAATAATCGATCTCCTCCCTGATCTGCATAATTACTCCGCTCAGTCAGAAACAGCCAATCAGAGCTAGCAGTAATCAGCTAGCCGCCATGCTAACAGGAAGTTTTCATTCAGTAACTCTGGATTGTTTATTGTAATGGATCCTGTTTTTGCCTTTGAATGTTAAGTTTTATACTTGAACTTCTTGGCAATGTTGAGAGGTTTTATTTTGGCTCTTTGTATTATTTAGCCTCTTCAGAGCCTTCATATGTTATCAGTCTGTTAAAGATAGTATTATCAATAGCAGTACAATTTGCACAATGCCTGTTTTGTTTAGTTTTCTTCTTGGAAAACATTATTAAAAACAAGTTTTTGTCTAAATTAAGGTGAATTCATGGTTCCTTTTTCCACACAATGTAACCAGTAGTGCTTATGATTAAAAAAATAATAATTATGTGATCGGTATCGGTGATTGGTATCAGTGATCGGCCCTCATGGGTGATCGGTATCGGGAGGAAAAAAACCTGATCGGCACATCCCTAATATATATATATATATATATATATATATATATATATATATATATATATATATAAATGCCCTTCTCACCCTCCGTGGTCTCTCTCTCTCTCTCTCTCTCTTTTTCTCTCATCCTCTGAGCTCGGGTCCTCTACCAGAGGCCTGGGAGCTTGAGGGTTCTGCACAGTATCTTGGCTGTGCCTAGAACTGCACATTTCTGGACTGAGATGTCTGATGGGGTGACTGCCCCAAGGGCCCCGATGACCACAGGCACCACTGTGGTCTTCACCTTCCAGGCCTTCTCCAGTTTCTTCTGCTCCTTTTTCCTGATGTTGTGGTCACTTGGTATTGCTACATCCACCTCTGTTGTTTATCCACCACCACAATGTCTGGTTGGTTCGCCATTACCATTCTGTGTGTGTGTGTGTGTGTGTGTGTGTGTGTGTGTGTGTGTACACACACACACATATATATATATATATATATATATATATATATATATATATATATATATATATATATACGTGTGTGTGTGTGTGTGTATCTGATTAATTGATAAACTATTAAAAACATTTCCGACATGTTCCAGTTATATTGTTTAGTCTCAGCTTTGGGACGATCTAATCAAGTTCTGCTTTTTAACCAGGAAATCAGGTTTGTAGTGCAATACTGCATCTGCAAATGTCCAACATGTCTAAAAAATGCTGCATAAATAAATTTTCTTTACCAAACTTTTCCTGCATAATCATCAATATGCAATGGGACGTCAGTTCTAAAAGATGAGATGTTTTTGTTCATTCTCACATAATCCCTGTAGGTGTAAATCCTAAACCCCCAACAACCCACCACCCCTTGATCCATTGTGTTCCTGTAGATTACAAAGCACCTTCAGGGTGATGTGTAGGTGTGTGTCTGTTTAGGTGGGTGTTGTTAGGGGTATTTTGGGACAATTAATGTTCTGCCCTAGTTTTTAAGAACTGAAAAAGATGCTGATTGAGAAAACTTCCCCATGATTTCACCCCTTCATCTCTAAATCCCCGTTCTGTTCCCTCTCCTCTCTCTGCTGCTTTCCGTTTCCTCAGCATCTTCATAAATGAACGGTTTCTCTTTCAAGCAGAGTAAAACGGCAAGCTGCAATAGTTTGGCAAATTTTAGTCATAACTGTGCTGTGATCCCCTAGTTAATTTTAAGTCACTTAAACTCATGGCTGCATGATGGAAAGATTTCACCAACAGACACAGACATTGTCTGAACAAAAGATAAATATTCACTAAATGTTCACTTTGGTAACTTTTGACCAGACAAGCTTTGTTCAGTTCAATCCCAAGCCCAAGCTGCGACAGCATCCATGCCAGACAAATCATGTTCAACCATTTTATATTAAACAGTAATAGTTCTGCTTTTTTCTTCAAATAATAAAATAAACTGAAGGGTTTAAATAAAACATTTAAATACAGAAATAAATGTAGTACTTTCCCATATAGATACACAACCAGCATTTAATGATCTAATTTAACTTCAACTAGAGCAGCGAAGTGGGGCCCTCAGCTCTCATTTATAGCTAAGTCTGATCCGGGTCCATTTAATCAGGTTCTTCTGGTGGTCAGCAGCAGCAGCTTCCTTACTGCAGCCTGTCAGAGCCATGATGTGCTTGAAGTTTATGCCTGTGGCACCAGGACCCCAGGAGAGAAGCCACAAAAGAAAAGGATGGCGGAAGATGAAAAACGTCATACGATAGAAACCAAAGCTCAGAAAGAAGATAATGGAGACCTTTGAACAAAGGTGCTGTGGGCCCTTGAAAGGTTTGGGTCTCTTCAGAGTCCTCAGTGACACCAACACCATGCACACAAACACAGCAGCAGCACGGCAAACAAACAGGACAGAGGACTGACAGCTAACAGAAAAACTGAAGGAGGAATCAGTGGCTGAAAGAAGAACGCAGCCTGTGGAGTAAAACCATTCAGCTCTAAAGCTCATTTACATCACTGTGTTGGTGCACCAACAATGCACTGTGCATTGTATACTACTGCTCAGTGCAGCAGTATATCTGCTCCATTTAGCTCAGCAGATATACTGAGCTCAATGCAGGATTCTCTACACACATCAACATATTGTGATTTATCCTTATTTTTAAACAGACAATAAAAATACTTTCTAAAAAGGGTTATTCTGGACATCAGGGTTAAAATGGAGGGCTGGTAGAACCCACATGTTGTCTGTCCTGAAGGTTCTGTGGTGGAAGTCATGAGGTTCATGTAGAAGCCAAGTTCAAATCAAAGTACCTTGCCACTTTAAAATGTACATTTTCGCTGACAAATCAAAAATAATATAAAAAAAACCCTGTTTTATTTTTCCACAAACAGTGGAAATGGTTCATATTATATTATATTGGAAAAAAAATCAATATCACTAATTTATTTGAGCAATCTCTGTTGTCAGATAAGAAATTCACAAAATCAGGGATTGGAAATCAGCTGACAGAAACATGAAACATTTTGGATTGCATCTTCTTTCATCCTCAGGTTAACTTTTTCTGCTAGCTGTCAGGTTTGTGTCTTTTCCAAGTGTGAACTGCTTGAGCCCTTGAAAACTGGATGAAAAGGAGCACAAGAAGGAATGACACATGACTCGATTGAAATCAGTCATTTGAATTTAAAGAAGAAAAACAGACTTGAAAAGAAACATCCTCAACCACAGAGTACTTATTATCTACGGGGACATTTGGGTTCAGTTGAGTTCAACAGCACAGAGCAGGTCCACATTTGTGGAACAAACGTCCATGGATGAGGTTTAGTTAGTAAACCTCTTTCTTTTCTACACTGATTCCCTGTAATGTTTGTTTTGTCAGCAGTGTTTTTGGAGTATTCTAGTTTCAGCTTCCTGTGTGGGCTGCCTGTCTCAGCAGTGAATTTGGTTATTTAGATGTTTTTCTAAGATTATGTTGGGTGTGTATAATTTAGAATTTTATTTTTGGTTTATATTTATATGTGTAAGTATATCTTAAAGCTTTGGCTGTTACTTTCAAATCGAGAGTATTTATAAATCAGATAATCAGGCAGGTGTATCACATTCAATTTGAACAAAGTCACATATGTCTCCCTCTAAATGAGAATAATTGTTAAAGAAAATGTGCACATTCTTATTAAGCCCAGAAAGGAGAGAGGTATCCCATGAGTGTGTTATGATCACTCGCCCTCCGCTCATGTGATATACATGATACAGTGTCCTTGTAGTACTGCTTATGCCAGCAAAACTTAAAATGATGAACAAGAAAACATCAAAGTGTTAGCCCCAGCAGAATAAAGATGATCAGGTAACTATCCATTTTAATCAACTACATCAAGACACAACCTCCCTTTCCTTTGTGGGATCAAACACAATTTCCTGCCTGTATTTGGATAGATGTACACTAGAGGCTCTAATCTCATATACTTGGTAAAGTTCAGAAGCCATAAAGTTCTAAATAACAGTTCAGCAGGAAGTAAGAGCTCCTTTAATTATTAATTTGATCTCTTAAAGGACAAGCAAACTTTAATAAAAAAAACTTTTTTTTTTTTTTAGGAAACTTGTTCATTTTACACTATTTAAAGCTGCAGTGTGTAACTTTTATAAAAATTGATTTTTTAAATATTTGATATAAATGTCCTTTTGTGCTGCATTTAGAGGGAGACATATGTGACAGAACATTAGTGAAATAAATCAAGCTCTTCTGCCTCTGAGTGCTATAACGATCAGCACTAATACACCAACAATAACCAGAGGCAGGAGAAATGACTTAGCGTTGTCAATCATCCTCCTGTACTTGCTGCTCAGTGTGCTAATGACAATAGATTATATGTCTCTTTCTGTTCGCTGATCGGCTGGAAAAATCCAAGTCAATGGGAGAAAATGCGAGATCACATTTGGATTCACTTTTGAAAAATGCGATTCCTGGCTTTAGTGCATACACTTCATGGTTTAGATTAACAAACTATGTTTGAATCTACAGAAAATGTTTTGGTTTTATCTGTGAAAGCTACTGTATAAAGAAAGTTTACTTATATGTACATAAAATATGTAAAGCAGTAAAGAACAGGATGTACAGCTGCTAGAAACTTGTATTCAGCAACTAACAAAAAACTCAAATAACAATTGGAATATTATTTGTATTACAGTATTATTTGTTTAAATACAATAACAGTATTAGTTTTTTAATGTACTAATGTAACTTGGAGCTCATGCAACACAATCTGAACATTTTTTACTTTTAGGTTTTCAAAGTTGGTTCTGGGACTACAGGTGGAAATTATCACCGAGAGCTGTGACCTGGTCTCCCCTTGTGTATACTGCATAAAGAAATAAATGTTCATCAAAAATGCTATTTTCTGAATTTTACTTGTCTCTTTCATGACTTCAGTTGTTTGGGGCAGCATGAATCACTACATGTCTCACCCTCAGGACTCCCATTGGGCTTCATGTGTTGCTTTCTGATTCCCATCTTTGCATCATGTTACAAGGCTAGTCATCCCAGTCACTGGGATCAGCTCACTTCTCCATTTCTCAGGCAGAGCTGTGTGTACACACTCTGACACAAAGAAAACACACGTGTGTCTTGTGTCTTTGTGGTATGACATGTCTGTATGGAGGCTCCCATACAGGAGCGTCAAATAACAACAGAGCAGTAGAGCTGCCACACCGGACTGTTCACCTGGCTCCTCCTGCAGGTTTCTGACAAAGAGTCTCTGAGACAGAATTACAGTTTTAATACATGACCTAGCTTCTGGCCACTGACAAAAGCAAGAAGGTTGGTCAACAGTAAGAAGCTAAAGATGACCAGTTCTCCTTACTCTGCTACATTCTTCTACTAATTTAACTTGACATTATTTGCTTTTAGTTTAACTTTTAACTTTAGGCTTGTTTTAGCTACTTTATCGAAATAGGATCACACTTTTCATCTGCTTGGTCAGGGCTCTGTAACCTGTATCTCTGTAGATGCAACCGACTGTTTGACTCACTTAATATATCAAATTATGAAATATATTTCTCTGTGTTTTTGTTTAATTTATTTTTAAGTGCTCCCCACAAAAAACACTGACTACCCTGGAACCCAACTCCTCATTTTGTATAAATATTTTGGTAGTATTCTTTAACATACCAGAATTTTCCTGGAACTTTTAGATTTTTGGCTGTCTGAAGACACATTTTGAATATTAAATCAGCTGTTATGATCAGTTACTCAGTACTAGAGTAGATTTCTACCAAATACATTTCACACTTACTTAATTAAAGCTTAAGTAAATCTACTTAAGTAAAAATGTGTTGAAGGTATGCTACTCTGATTGGAATATAATTTTGAGGTATTCTAACCAACCTTTATGTATGAACGATTGTTCTAAGAATCACTTTTTTTTTAGCAACAAACACTGCCATATTCCCCACTGACAACTTGGACCGTGATTATCTATTATTTTGCTCAAAATCTCTCTGATTGCAGAGTGTTTGCCATGATAAACAATGTCAGTATTGACAGAGGTCAGTTCCTCTAGATGAGGGGCGTGTACTAGCAACACAGTTGCTGATAAATGCCCTGGAATGATTGGGAGAGGAATGCACTATGTCATCATGGGGGCGGAGCCAGAGTCATGTCAACTCTGAGCGAGTGAACGTTTCAGTGAATCCTGTTTTAATCTACATGAGTTGGGATGTTACTGTGTTGTTATATAAATATGAAGTTGACATAGTTAGTTATTAATTTTTTATAACCATAAAGAGTGGTTTGTGTGAAATCATACAACAAATTTTGATATTGAATATTATTTAAGTGGTACATTATTCTTACCAAACCAAAATAGTCTAATGACAAAAGTGGATCAACCAAAAACATGACTTATGAATATTGTAAAATATCACTTTATAAAAACAAAATGTTTCCTGAAAACGTAGCCGCTGACGGCCTGTTTTTGTCTTCACATCATCGTGTTGCTTTGAATGGTTTTGATGTTTTCGTGTTGCCTCCAGATCTCATCTCACTCTGTTTTTGCCAGCACCCACTTTACACCCTTTAACAGTCATGTGTTGTGATAATCATTTAGCAGTGCAGTCGACACTGAACCAGAAACAAGCTAGCAAGAATAACGTTTTTATTAAATCCAAAACCGGGTCAGGATAATCAGGTCCACGTTGAACAGAGTGGAGCCACTGAGCCACCCAACTTTCTCCAGGCTGCTGCTGGGCCCCGGATCCTCAAACAGCGTGCTTTGATCAGGGCCAACGCTGCTCGTTCGGCGAAGCGGAGGGCAGCCCCAGTCGCAGCGGGGAAGAGGACGCTGTGGAGAACACTGTACCAAATCGGTTCGTGTACTGAGGCTCTACTCGGGCACTACTGTGGAGTTGCCGACGGTGAGAGGAGAGGAGTAGCTGACGGTGGAGGAGAGAGGCTAACAAAGCTAACTGGAAAGCTAACTGGAAGCGGGCAGAGGCTGGTATGGCGATTTGACTAAGGAATTGGATGAAGATGGCATTGAAGGTAATACAGAAAGATATGGAAGAACTAAAGGACGCTATGAATATGATGTCTGGTGAGTTGGCGATACTGACAAAGCAACAGTCAACTATAACAGACTTGCTAACTGAGATCAAGCAGCTAAAAATACAAACTGCGGAACAAGCAAAGAAAATTGACTTTTTGGAAAACAGAGTTGCAGACCTAGAACAATACTCTCGAATAAACGATGTCTTGATAACAGGACTGGATATAAGATCAAGCTATTCTCAAGCTGTGAGAGGGAGCAGGTCTGACATTAACTCTGAACATGAAGCTACTACCAAGGAGCAGGCTATTGCATTTCTGCAAAGTAAAGATATTGATATTGAAAAGGAGAATATTGAAGCTTGTCATACTCTATCAGTTAAAGGTCAAAGAGGAAAGAAAGTATCATTACCAATAATTATTCGGTTCACAAATAGAAAACATAAGATTGAGCTGCTTAAACAAGGAAAAAATTTGAAAGGTACAAGTGTCTATATAAATGAACATCTCACAAAAAAGAATGCAGAAATTGCAAAAAAAGCCAGAATACTGAAGAAACAAAATAAAATTCAGGCTACATGGACGATGAATTGTAAAGTTTACATTAAAACAAAGGATGCTCCTGAAAATGCTAGAGGTCTATGGATTAGATCCTTAGATCTAATCCATAGATTAGATCTAAGGACAAGTAAATAGTGGATAAATAGAGGATGTACAACAAACAGTGAGATGGTTTATATTAATATTATGGGTTTATTAAGTTTTTTTTTGTTTTTTTTTTCCTTTTCTTTAAATTGGATTCTTTTATATTAAAATACAACAAACAACAATAATGAATGACTGAATTTTCAGATTCTAAATTGTATGATGTAAATTTGATAACTGCAGATTAGGGCTGAAACGATTCCTCGAATGATTCGAGTACCTCGATTACTAAAATTCCTCGAGGAAAATTTACCTGCCTCGAAGCTTCGTTAATTTATGTTTTATTAGTTAGCGCACCGTGTTCCGGCCGGGACTTCATTTGCGTTGCGCGGAGCTCTCACTTCCGCCTCTGAGTTGTTGACAAAAGCTAAGTCTCAGCGGCATAAAGTCCAATCTTCAAGATTGGCCCGTGGGGATTTTATTGATTGATGATAATGCCCGACTTTTTATCGTTTTTGGGGAACCAATAAGCATCCTTAAAATGACTGGGGGAATGCCTGGAGTACGGCAGCATTTCTCCTCCGGGGCTGCTGGTTGAAAGCGAACGGCGGGAAGAGCGCTGAGGTGAGCGGATGGACTGAACAGGGCGGGCGGCTGAGTAGCTGATGCTTACCGTGTAAATGTAGCTTTACCGACGAACCGCACAATAAATTTCATATCCCGGTCTGAAGAAACGGGTGGCGGACGCATCGTACATGGCTGGTAGATGAGTTTCTGAGTGTGACCAGTGAAGGTGTCGTAAATATCCCGTATTGCTTCCCCCCGTGTTCGTCCCCCGGTCTAACGGTTCGTCAGTCCGCTGGTCTATTTCCTCCCCTCCACCCATCTTACGTTCGTTCATTCGCCCTCTCCTCCCACTCCAGGCGGCATTTCCCGTATTTTCAAACCCAAAGCGTGACAGGTTAGGTGGCAAGGTGAGTTTAATTAATCTATTAAACTCACTGAAGATGAATACATAAACTAAAAGCTGGATTGTAGACAATT
Source organism: Poecilia mexicana (assembly GCF_051168715.1). Classification (NCBI taxonomy): domain Eukaryota; kingdom Metazoa; phylum Chordata; class Actinopteri; order Cyprinodontiformes; family Poeciliidae; genus Poecilia; species Poecilia mexicana. Next base: position 1,613,968 of record NW_028263379.1, on the reverse strand, counting down.
TTATAAGCATATTTGTGAGCCTGCCTCTTTGTTATTACATTCAATATAATTTCAGATTTTTCTATAACTTTTCTTCTGGTTAACTTAGAAAGTGAGCTATTATTGTTACAGGTTAGTTTTCTAAACTACAAAAAAGCAACTGTTAGGGATGCTCAAATATGAAAAATTGGACTGATATTGATATCTGATAGTAACACCAGTATTATGCCAGATTTACCAATATTTCATTTTAGAATTTTTTTATCCGATTACTCGATTAATCGTAAGAATAATCGATAGATTACTCGATTACTAAAATATTCGTTTACAACAGCCCTACTGCAGATCCTTTTCCAGATATCAAGTGTGAATACTATAATGATGAGCAATTTAACAACAGTAAAATGATAAATGCAGGCTTCTTTGTAATTCACCTAAATAGTAGAAGTATGAACTCTAATTTCTCAAAAATAACAGATTACTTAAAACGGTTGAATGGACAATTCAGTATAATAGCAGTTTCAGAGACTTGGTTGAATGACGAAAATAAAAACAATTTTCAAATAAATGGATATGAATTACATTATGTGAATAGAAGTAGTAAAAGAGGTGGGGGTGTTGCTTTGTTTGCTGATAGTAAAATAAAGGATACTATGTCAACAACTGTTGAAGGTGTAATGGAGATGATTACTATAGAAGTGTTAAACGAGAAATCGAGAAATATAGTCGTGAGCTGTGTGTACCGAGCACCAGGATCTAACTTAGAATTATTTACTGAAAAATTAATAGAGCTCATTGAAATGAGTAAAAATAAAACATTATTTCTGTGCGGAGATTTTAATATAGATTTAGAAACCCAAACTGATTTAAATAGTATGTTGACACAATGTGTAGTTTGGGTTTCTTCCCATTGATATCAAAACCAACAAGAATCACGACACACTCTGCCACAATAATTGACAATATTTTTACTAATATCACGGATGGAGAGGTCCTGAGTGGACTCTTCACAATTAATATAAGTGATCATTTACCAGTTTTTGCCATTTACAAAAATCACCAGAAAACTATTACTGTACCTGCGGCAACAAAAAAAGTGTTCAATACGTCAAAAAAAAAAAATTGGATAAATTGAAAGATGATTTGTGTAAACAAAATTGGACTAATGTATATGTGGATGATGTACACAGAGCATATGATGAGTTTATGAATATTTTGGGAGTTCTGTATAAAAGACATTGTATGACAACAAATTTTGTTAAGAAAGATGCTGTTGACAAGCCATGGATGACAAAAGGGTTGAGAAATGCTTGTAAAAAAATAGAATAATTTGTATTAATCCTTTTTGATAAAAACTAAAGAAGCAGAGGATAGATATAAGAAATACAAAAATAAATTGACATGGATTATAAGAAAACATAAAAAAGAATATTATACCGACCTATTAACAAAAAGTAACGGTGACACAAAAGCAATATGGACAGTTATACATAGTGTTTCTACAAAGCATACAATAAAATCTGGTATTGCAACACACTTTTTAAAAGAAAATACATAAATTTATGATCGGAATGAAATAGCAAACGAATTCAATCATTATTATGTAAATGTTGGTCCAAGACTTGCTGCTCAGATACCAAAAGATGATAGCGACGTTACCCAAACAGCATCTTTCTTGGAGAAACGGATGAGAAAGAAATACTGAGTATCGTAAACAAAATGGTGAATAAAAAATCAAAGGATTGGGTAGATATGGATATGTATTTTGTAAAGGAAATTATGTCTTATGTAATTAAACCATTCACCTATATCTGTAATTTGTCATTCTCATCAGGAAAATTTCCAGACGCCATGAAAATAGCAAAGGTAATTCCCATTTACAAAAATGGTGAGAAATATATGTTTAGTAATTACAGACCGATATCGTTGTTACCACAGTTCTCAAAAATTTTGGAGAAACTATTTGTAATCAGATTAGATACATTTATAGACAAAAATAATATATTAAGTAGCAGTCAATATGGGTTTAGAGCCAAAAACTCGACATCAATGGCCCTTATGGAACTGATAGAACAAATAACAAATGCTATTGATCAAAAACTATATTGTGCCAGCATTTATGTCGATCTAAAGAAAGCATTCGACACGATTGACCACAGCATTTTACTCAAAAAACTTATTAAATACGGGATTAGAGGGCCGGCATTACAGTGGATCTCGAGCTACTTGGAAAATAGAAAACAGTTTGTACAAGTACATGATACTAGATCCGAATTTTGTGAAATTATATGTGGAGTTCCACAGAGTTCAGTACTTGGACCAAAGTTGTTCATCTTATATGTAAATGATTTGGTAAATGTATCAGGGTTTTTCAAATGTGTTCTATTTGCGGATGATACCACTTTTTTTGTCAGGGCAATGATATAAAAGGGATGTTAAAAAAAATGAAAATAGAATTTATGCAAATACATAAATGGTTCAAACTTAATAAATTATCTTTAAATTTGGACAAAACAAATTATATGTTATTTACAAGGAGACAAAGAACTGTAAACACTCCATTTAAAGTTGATGGTCTAGAGATTTGTAGAGTTAGTGAGGTGAAATTTTTGGGTGTGATAATTGACGAGAGATTATCATGGAAATCCCATTTGAATTATTTAAGAACAAAATTAGCTAAATCAACTGCAGTGCTTTATAAAGTACGGGATTTTCTAAATGATCATGCACTGTTTATGTTGTATAATGCACTAATTGTTCCACACTTGGTCTATTGTGTTGAGGTATGGGGAAAGGCATGTTATACTAGCATAAAATCGGTTTTTGTTTTGCAAAAAAGGGCAATAAGGCTTATTGCTCGAAAACATGGCAAATATCCAACAAATACATTATTTTGTAATTTGAGGTTATTGAAATTCTATGATTTAGTTGATTATAATATTTTGTTGGTTATGTATAAGGCACACCTAAAAACATTACCCTTAAATATCCAAAAAAATTTTGAAAAGAGAGAGAGTAGTTATAACCTTAAGGGGACACAGATTTTTAAGAAACCCAAATTCAGAACTTGTTTGAAAGAACGATGTACTTCGATACAAGGAGTCAAACTGTGGAACGACCTACAAAACGATGTTAAAAATGCTAAATCACTACACATGTTTAAAAGAATGTTAAAGATTGGTTTTTTGAAGAAGTATGAAATAGTATAAAGTCAGAGTATAGTATCGTTGTTCAGTTGAGATTGATGACTGACCTTGTTTCTTTTGTTCTTCCTTTGTTTTCTTTTTTGTCACAGAAGACTAATCATTTTTTTTGTTTTGATTCAGAGTTGAGAAAAAGGGGCAGATACTATAAGATTAGTTTCTTCTTTCTGCTACCTTTCATTTCATTTTTTTTTCAAATACATATGTAGTATGTTTGTAAGTGTGTATATTTGTGAAATGTATACACATGGATATGTAGGTATGTATGTATGGAGGTGTATTTTTTTTAATTTTTGTATATTAAAAACTGTTAGGATGTTTTTTTTTTCTTTTTTTTCTTTGTATTGAATGAAATGAATAAATAAAAAAAAAATATATATATATATATATATATATATATATTCTGATGAAAGCATAATGTGTTGATTATAAATTCTTTCTTCTAATTTCAAATTTCAGTCCACTTGTTTGTCCTGAATCTAAATCCACAGCCATCTGTTAAATTAAATTTTAATAAGCCACTTCTTTATCTATGTTTTGAAAAACTGTGTCTGTCATGTTCCTGAGGAAACAGGTAAAATCACCCTGAAGTAGAGTTTGTGTGTTTTAGTCGTCCTTAGTGAACGAACCAGTGAGGAACATATGCACCACTCCAGCTGACCATCTGTCGGACGTCCCGATGCTCTGCGCTGCTTAACAGGGAGCGGCCGTGTTCCCGGGCCATCAGACATTCAACAGATTGTGTTCCTGTCTGAAAGCTCATGTGGGGTCACACTCTTTGCTAACTGTAGCTTTTAATCTGATGGGGAAAGTAGTGCAACCTGAGAAACTGACCCCTGAGTGTCTGTGAGGGACCAGACTCAAATGAGGACAAAAAATGTTCAAAGTAGAAAAAAGTTTCAATTTAATTCTTAAAAGAATATCATTAACAAAGCATAAAGATTTAAAGCAAGAATAAATCAAAGGATAAGTAACAAATTTGGATCCTAATTAACTGAGGTCAACTGAACTCTAACTAAACACAAACAAAACTGACCTACAAACAAAGAACAAAGGCTGCTTAAATAGGGGTGGAGTAACCCAAATCTACCACATGAGGGAGGCACGACATAACAAAAGAACAAATAAATACAAAATTAACTACAGCATCCTATGAAACAAATAAAGCAAACTAACTTTAACTTAGCACAAACAATAAGTGAATATTTAAGTGACAAAATTAAATAAAAATCAACTTGAAGTCCCCCCCCTTCAGTCTTTCAGAAAATGGTTTGATCCAGGTTCCTCCTCCAGCTGGTTTATATCAGCAGCACCTCAAACAAAACACAAGAGCAAGTAAACCATTCAGACAGACATTAACTAAAGTGTGCACCCATTAGAAAATATATGTCTAAGTGAAATAAACTTAGACTATAACCTATACTAATAAAGAACAAAATACTAACACAATGTGGTGGTGGTAGGAGCATCCACCACAGGGTCTGACACACATCACCGCCGTGCTGCGTTTTGGTTGAATGACGTTCATTATTTTCCATGGCTCTCTGTAGCCTGAACCCCATTTAATTATTTCATATTGTGGCAATAATTACCAAATCTTCTTTGAACATTTGCTTCAATTTCACAGTGTAAGTCAGGAGTTAAAGCAGTGAGTTCTCTACATTCTTTACCATGTAACATGTGAGCGAACAGTTTATGGTCATCAGATTCATTTACTGAAACCAGGACGTTAGCTTCAACTGCAATTGACCTAACACCATTAGATCAATTGCATTAGTTTTTTCTCGGGTTCAATAAAAAGGGTCCAGAGTGTCGGGGAGTAAAGGGGGAAATTAGCAACAGAGCTACAACCTGGTACAGTGTGCCTGTATATACTACACAGAGGCACACAGATGTACATACAGAATCTTTGGACACATAAGACTTTTTTTCACACAATTTTGTTAATAATCAAAAAGGAAGGGGAAAATAAATAGTCAAATTAGATTAAAGTATGTCTTTAAAGCATCAAAGGAAAACTTTACATCTGTGGTGATCTGTTTTCTGTGTATTTGTTTTGAGGTTTTTCTGTGTTTATTAGCCTGTTCCCCTGTGAGTCTCTGTCTTCCCTGTTTGTTCCCAGCTGTGTCTCGTTTCTTTGATTACCCTCCCAGTGTATTTAGTCCCACCTGTTGTCTTTGTCTCTTGTCGGATCCTCGTCGTGTAACGTCTTGCTCCCCATTGTTCTGTTCCGTATTGTCATTAAATTATCATTCATCACTTCAACCTGGGTCTGCCTGCGTCTTCCCTCACCTCACCAAAACCCCCAGTAATAACATCTTATAGATATGAAGTTTTTCAAAGTAAGTGGGTGTGGCTAATATTCAGATGTAATGGTATCCTATCCCCTTGTTATGTTGGCTGAATGTTGTGATGTATTCATTGATAAAGCTACATTTGTAAGATCATTCCAGGAGGGAGAAGAGCTGTGAGGTGTCCTGTCTTGGCCAGTGGACTCTCTGGGACAGCTCCAGTGGACACCAAGGTTCTACAACTTAGATGCTCATATTGTTTTTTTTTTTAGTGCTTTGATAAGGATTTCAAACCTTTTTTTTCCAAAATGTATTCATGCTTTAACATGAGGTACAGTGTAAAGGCAGTGCAGTAGTTACATAGTTAACATTGTACCATTACAATCATAATTGGGCTAGAACACACCCAATTATACATAGATATATATCTACATGAGATACATGAAATGGATCAAGTCAGGATCAGCATAGTGTGTTAGCGGACAAGAAACAGATACATCAAAAAATAAATAAAATAAAAGGAGCACAGTACTAAATATATGTAGATTTCTTTCCCTCAACCAATACAAACACACAAAGTCAAGAAAACAGAACAAGAAAAAAAAATAAATTCAGGTGCCAGGGGATACTTCTGTCAATATGTCAGTCAAGCTTAACTCAAGAAAAAAGATGAAAGTAAAAGAGATATAGATAAGAATAATAAACACCAGCTATGTACATACCACCTTATCAGTCTGGAATATTAGGGAAATTAATCTAAGGGTTCTTAACAAGGGGCTCCACAGACCCAAACATCTCATAGAAGAGCCTCTTAAAGTAAAACGGATTTTCTCAAGTTTAATGAAATACAGTGTATCTCGAAGCCAATGTGTATATGATGGAGGTTGAGGCAACTTCTATTTCATTATAATCACTCTCCGTGCCAAAAATGTCAAGAAAGCCAAGGAGGATTTCTGACAGGAGGACAAGGTGGACTGTGGAGGTGCAACTCCAAACAAAGCAGTCAAGGGGTCAAGCTCCAACTTCTTGTCAAAAATGTCCGACAGAATATCAGAAACTTTGGACCAATAATAAAAAAGCTGAGGGCAGAGCCAGATAGTGTGGATCAAATTAGCTGGAGAATGCTGGCATCTATCACAGGTAAGAGAAACGTTGGTATAAAATGTAGCCAGATGTGCTTTAGTATAATAAGTGCGATACACAAGTTTGCATTGAATTAGATTATGTCTGGCACAAACAGAGGACTTGTGCACTAATGACAGGATGTGTGTCCAAAGGTCCTCTGAAATGGCCTGTACAAGGTCTTCCTCCCAAAGTGCTCTAAAGGAATTCAAGGTTTGTGGGCGTAGAAGTGTGATTTGATTGTAAATAAAATATATAGCCCCTTTCAGTTTGACAGGAGGCTTTAGAAAAATATCCAAGGGTGACTCCCTGGGAAGGTTGGGAAAATCTGAATAGGTAGAGAGGACAAAACTGCACACTTGCAAGTATATAAAAAATTGGTGGCGTGGGATATGAAACTTCTCAGAGATTTGTTGGAACGACGCAAAAGTATTATCAAGATACATATCATGAAAAGTTGAAATTCCTATTCTCCACCACGACAGGAAGATACCATCTGAGAGAGACGGTGGAAAGGTATGATTTGAAGCTATAGGAGCATAGACAGAAAGAGATTGCAAGCCAAAATGCCGTCTAAACGGCATCCAGAGCCTTAAGGATGCATCGATTATTTTATTAGAAGTATAAGGTTTAGTTGAAGACTGTAATGGTGAATGTAGTAAGGCTGCCAAGGACACAGGTTTTACAGAGTTGGCCTCCATAACAAGCCAACATGGAGAAGAAGGGCTATCTGCATCGAGCCAATATCTAAAAAGTCCAATATTTGAGGCCCAATAATAATATCTAAAATTTAGCAAGGCCATTCCCCCAAGCCTTTTAGGTCTTTGTAAGAATTGAGTACGTATACGAGGAGCTTTCCCATTCCAGAGAAATTTGGTAACTATACTATCAAGTTTGCTAAAAAAGATCAGTGAAAGAAAAATAGGGATGCACTGAAATAGGTAGGAAAACTTCTTGAGTACTGACAGAGGGTGGGCTGTATATTACATTAAAGAGTCGTCTTATGTTGGAAAAGGAGTTTCTATTTTGTACAAAGCCGGTCTGATCTATTCCTACCACAGTGGGAAGCACTTTTTCTAGTCTCAGTGCTATTGTTTTTGCTAGTAATTTAAAGTCAACATTAAGTAAACTTATTGGGCAATAGGAAGAACAGAGTTGAGGGTCTTTGCCTTTTTTAGCAAGTAAAGTAATAACTGCCTGATTAAGGGTCTGAGGTAGGCGCCCAGAAGTCAAAGATTCATTGTATACCCCTAAAAGTAGTGGAGAAAGCTTGTCCCAAAATATCCTATAAAAGTCACAAGGGTACCCACCAGGGCCTGGGCATTTACCCCCCTGAAGGGCTTTAACTGCCTCAGTGAGTTCAGAGATGACAATAGGTCTCTCAAGATTGTCAGCTACATCCTGACTGATGATAGGAACTTCCAAATCATTAAAAAAGTTATCAAAATCGGCTACAGAAGGAGTACATTCTGAGGAGTATATTGCCCTATAAAAATCCTTGAAGGCCAAATTAATTTCCATTGGGTTAGTTGTGACACCCTGGGTAGTTTGGATCTGAGAGATGTGACGAGAGGCCAACACACGTCAAATTTGGTGAGCCAGGAGTTTACAAGCCTTATCTCCATGTTCATAAAACTGGCCACCAAACTGAAGTAACAGCTAAGTAGTATGTTGTGTCAAGAGCACATCAAACTCAGCTTGCAACACAAGGCGATCCTGGTACAAAGTGGGAGAAGGTGATATTGCATATAAGTTGTCAATTTGAGAAATGCGGCGTGTCAAAGTATTAATTTTCTCTCTTCGCAGCTTATTTTCATACTTTACATAGGAGAAAATTTCCCCTCTGATGAAGGCTTTAGTGTCTCCCAGAGTAGTGAGGCCGACACCTCAGGTCTTCTATTATTTTCTAGAAAAAATCTATTTGTCGTGCCTCAAAAGATACAAATTTTTCATTTGATAGCAAACGGGTGCACGGCCTCCACGGTGGCAGCTCAATGGGGTAAGAATCAAATCTAATAGAAACTGGGGCGTGATCTGATATTACAATAGCATCATATTTGCACCCAGTGAGAGAGGACAGCAATCTTTTATCAAACAAGAAAAAATCAATACGCGTAAAGGTGTGGTGGACTGGGGAAAAACACGAGTAAACCTTCTGGGAAGGGTGAAGAAAACGGCAGGCATCATGAACATTAAATTCGGACATAAAGAAGTTAATAATTTTGGATGAGTGCGAAGGCACGGTTATGTTTGTTGACGAGCGATCCAACTGAGGATCAAGCCAGCAGTTAAAATCACCTCCCAATATTAAGTGATAAGTGGACAGATCAGGAAGAGACTGGAAAACATATTTTAAAAAGTATTTGTTATCACAATTAGGAGCATATATATTGGCCAATGCCACTGGGATATTGCAAATGGTACCAGTAATAATAACGTATCTACCATAAGAATCAGAAATGGATTGAGAGTGCACATAAGGGACAGATTTACTGATAAGAATAGCCACTCCCCTGGATTTAGTGTTAAAAGAGGAATGATAAACTTGACTAATCCAGCTGCGTTTCAGCGTCACGTGGTCCATGTTCTTAAGGTGTGTCTCTTAAAGGAACGCTGTGTGTGCTCCCAAACGTTGCATATGATGTAGTACCTTACTACACTTTACAGGATTGTTGAGCCCCCTGCAGTTAAAGCTGGTGAAAAGGATCTCTTGTCCTACCGCTGTAGCTGGTGTCAAGTGAAGATCAGCCATAAGTCAGAGTAAAATAAAAAAGAGTAAACAAGAATCACAGTGGTCACCTGATAAAAAAGAGACATACACAGACAAAAGGACAAAAAGAACGAAGTAACACACACACCCCTGTAAACCAAAGACCTCCCTAAACCCACCCGTTCGCTGAAGCATTCCCCCAAATGGGATACGCGAAACCCCATAAAAAAAAAAAAAAAAAAAAACAGCATCCAGCCTACTAGAGACTAAAAAGAGAGAAAGTAGTCTTGGCTACTAACGTACTCTACTGGGAATGTGTTGTAAATATAGCGATATGTAGGGAATGCACCACCTATAGAACAACAGGTTTTATAGAAACGTGAATTATCTTATAAAACATGAAGAACTAATGTGCAATCACACATAAAGGCCCACTGGGTTGTATCAACAAGAACCAAAAAAATTTTAAATAAAAATAAATTTACAAAGTAGGAATTATATCCACAGCGTATTCACAAAGTTCTCAAAAGGCACTGCTGAGAACAATAATGTATTAACTAATAATAATATTGTACACAGTATTACAGTTCCAAATAAAATGTTATCCCGGTCACTTCTCGAATTAAACCACATTTTTTATGTTTTTCTCAACAAAGTCTGCAGCAAGGGCTGGGTCCTCGAATTTGCCCGTTGGGAAGAGTGATCCGTAATATTGCAGGGAAAAGAAGCCCAAACTTGATTCCGGGGCAAGAATGGAATTCCTTCTTCACTTTCGTAAACGATGCACGTTTTTTAGCAACTGAGGTTGAATAATCGGGGAAAATGAACACACGTAGAATCTCATTCCGTTCTTGAAACAGGGTGACACGGACAACGAACGGGCGCGGAGGCTCCCCCTCTGCTGGCGATGAGCCTGGTCAAGGGCAGGCTTAGCATCAAGGCAGAGTAGATCCTGAAGCAACATTGATACAAACTTCGTTGGCTGTTGACCTTCGATCCCTCTGGTACACCCACAAGGCGGATGTTGTTTAGTCTGGAGCGACCCTCCAAGTCTTCACATTTCTTGGACAACGTGTCCACTAATGCATTTAACGAGTTGACCGAGGCGGGGCTGCACAGTGGCGCAGTTGGTAGAGCTGTCGCCTTGCAGCAAGAAGGTTCTGGGTTCGATTCCCGGCCCCGGTCTTTCTGCATGGAGTTTGCATGTTCTCCCTGTGCATGCGTGGGTTTTCTCCGGGTTCTCCGGTTTCCTCCCACAGTCCAAAAACATGACTGTCAGGTTAATTGGCCTTTCCAAATTGCCCCTAGGTGTGAGTGTGTGTGTGTGCATGGTTGTTTGTCCTGTGTGTCTCTGTGTTGCCCTGCGACAGACTGGCGACCTGTCCAGGGTGTACCCCGCCTCTCGCCCGGAACGTGAGCTGGAGATAGGCACCAGCACCCCTCCCGACCCCACTGAGGGACAAGGGCGAAGGAAAATGGATGGATGGAGTTGACCGAGGCCTCCAGGGTAGCTAGCCTTCCGTCCTGATCGTTAGCAGCCCACTCCAAATCCTGAATAGCATTCCCACAGTCACAGCAGCTGATATCTCCCTCTTAACGACGTTCGAAACAAGGTTCTCAAATCTGTTGATGAGATCAGTGCGTGAGTCGTTCAGCATCTTCTGCATCTTGGTTAGCAGTATGCTATTAGCATCTGGTTCAGCCGGAGCCTCGTGGTCAGTCTTGTCATTTTTCCTCATGTTTAACTCCGGCATTTACAAGTTGCACATCAGATATGTATTTTCATTCACTAATAGTCCAGTCTGTTCCAGAAAAGTGTGTAAGGAGGTGCAAAAATATACATTAAAACACGTATCCCATCGGAGCTCCAGTAAAGCACGTCCTACATAGTCGGTGCTCAGCAGCGCCCCCCAGATGCTCATATTGTTAAGGCAACACAACTTATTTATATTGCCATAGGAGACAATCCAAAGTGTGGATACAAAGAAGCACTTTGTATTAACATAACACAAATAACTTTTTTTAAGGTTAAGAGTAAGCAGCAGCAAATAAAAATGTTCTTAACCTCACTGTAAGAGAGCTCAGGGTGGGAGCACTGTTACTGTGTACAGCATAAAAACAACAAGCTGCTGACTTTTGGAATGATTATCAGGTTTGATTCAGATGACTTTAAAGGTCTTAATGGTTTATGGTGTTGGAGAAGATCAGAGTTGTAGTTCATGCTTTGTAAACCACTAGTGAGATTTTAAATACTCTTCTTTGATCAACAGGAAGTTAGTGAAGAACCTGAGAACTTATCTCTTTGTTTCAGTAAGGAATCTCAGTGACATTCTGAAGAAGTTGAATCTGTCTTTGATTGTTTTTGGTAGTCCAGTGAAACCAGCGTTGCAGTAATCGAGCTTCACTGCAGCAGTGTGGAATCCACACCAGGTTAATGCGAGGACGTCAGTCTGCTGTGCATCTGAAGGAGTCTGATGCTGAGGAGCTGCTTGTCGATCCGGTGGCCTGAGGATTAAACTATACACCCGTTTTCCTGCTGTAGATAAGATGGGACCACTGGAAGCTCCACGGGCCTCAACCAGCATGTCTGCATTAATGTAACATTTCCAGCACCTTACACTCACCATTACTAATTAATCCAAATCATGTTCCACTGCACTGAAGTGCTTAGGCGCCTTACCCCCACCAACCCCTCCCCAAAGCTGTCCTTAATGTGGAGAGAAGAGTTAGCCCTGGCCCGCTCCTGAATAAAACATCCTAATAATTCAACATAAGCATTTAGCTAATGCATTATTCACAAGAGTGAAATCACTGCAGAGGGCAATGGAAGAAGGATGTTGACAGTGTGTCTGGGGTGTGTGCGCGTGTGTGTGTGTGTGGTGGAGCACTGATTTATTTATCAGAGCTTGTGAGCAGCATGGAGCAACACTTTTAAGGAAGCACTACATAATGGGGCTCTGTTTGCTAGTGACTCCTGAAAGTGAGACTCCACAGGTTTTTCTTTTTTTCCATGAAAAGTTTCCAGACTTGCCACGGCAGCCATGAAGCAGGTATGATGCCAAAGCACTGGTGCCTGTCAGGATGAGCTCAGCATGGACTCAAAGAACTTTACACCTTTTTATAGCTTGACCAATCAAGTGTCACTGGTATGTGATGTACCAGGTTGAGATTCTGTTAATTCAATTGACTCAATAATTCTTTTGTTTGAATCCACAGACCTTCATCAAAGCAATCAAGTTTGGTTCCTAATATTGTAACCTATTATTTGGGGATTTTATCCTCATAATGCAGCAGTTTTTGCGAGAGATTGTGTATAATTATTAGAGGTGGGACTCGATTAAAACTTTAATCATGTTAACTGCAGGAACTGTAATTATTCAATCACAATTAATCCCAATTTAACAAAAAACTATAAATCAACAAAATAAGCAACATTTTCAATTCCAAAACTCTTTGGCTGCTATACTATTTAATAAATAGACAAATTAACTCATCCCCTTCCTAAAACAATGATGTCATTTTTTTTTTTTTTTCAAAAAGTGATTTTTTTTTTTTTTTGCCCAAAACATCTTTTGCAGAAATTGGTGGTGATTTTTTATTTTTATTTTTTTTCCAAAATAACTTTTGGACAGAAATGATTTTGGCAATTGTTTTCGGAAGGTGACAATATTTCTTGCTTTCAAATCTCTTATTCAGGTGATTTTACCATCAGATTAGATCAAGGTGTTATTATATCCATATTTCCAGTGTTTCAGGAACTCCTGATTATTCATGGAACTTCTTTAAAAATGGGGACTGTAGACGCTGATCTTAGCGTTGGGGACATCTGTGCTGCGGCTACAAGTTTAGCATTGAGATACTATTTCAGTTTTGAACAGCTTGATGTGTCTCAGATTTACAGGTGTACAAAAAACGAGTCAATAAAGGTTACTGGCGGAACTTGTATATGTAAAAAAATTTATAAATTTTTGTTGACATTGTAATCTGTGTAATTAGTTAATTGAAATTTCATCTTCTAAGTGTCTAAACTGTTAGTTATTAAAATGCCAGAGCAGCCAGTGTTCTATTCTAATCCAACCTTATCCAAACACATGGTATTCTGACCAAATAGAAGTTTCTTTTTCAGTCAGGCATGTTTGTTTGTGAATTTGTGACCTGACCGTGGCATCAGAGAAACAAACACCATCTGGCCATGACCACACCTCTTGGGATCTGAGCAGACATCTCCTACTCTCCCCAGCCACAGAAACCAAACTACTTTTCCATCAAGCCACTCGCGCATCCATCCCAGCTGTCCTAATGTCTCTGCCTCAACCCCGCCGCTGCCCTGTCCCAGCTCCATAGGACCGGGCTATTATCAACATGTTTTTGTCAGAGTGGTCCTTCGCTTTGAATCCCAGCAGAGCTTTGGTAGGAAAAAAGGCTTTAAGAGCCTTGTCTAGTCCATCTGTCACCCATTTTCTAACTACAGTAGCCTTGTGGTTATGCATATGTGTAACATGTTGGAATATGTCCAACCGTCACAGGGGATTTTGCTTGTGTGTCCAACATGTAATTAAATGTGGACAGATTTATGGGCGCAGGCTTTTTGATTCTGTGTTTTGTCTCTGAAATTAGAGCAGTTTTGAGCAGAACTAAAAGCAGAAATAATTCTCAAAATCATACGAGGAGAAAATTTTATAATTTTCTTTTTAGTTTTAAGAATTGTGAAAATATAACTACCTCAATATGAAAGCAAATGGTGGATGTTACTTGTGTGAATAGCTTCTTAGTTGCTCTAAAAAGATCTAAGAACAATCATTTCCATGTTTCCTGTTTATTTTACACTTCTGTTTCTCTTCTGTGATTTTTAAGTGTTATGCATACTTAAAGAAAACTGAAAAACAGTCGAAACACTGAGTTCCTATAAATGTAGACTAAAACCCACCTGTTGAGAGCTGCTTTAGAACCATTGTAAATGGTAATAAAATATAATGTTTGTTACTGGTTTTCTGTAATTGTTTACTGAATGGCAGGGATCGCCTTACTGGAACATTTTCCATATTTAACTATTAAAAAAAAAAGTGGAAAAATTTGAAGCCTGTTCATCATTTTGACAAGTTATAATTCACAACCCTAATTGGTGCACATGAGTACATAGCAGAGGCAACTAAAATAAATCAAGAAAAAAATGTTTTCTGAATATCATTTCTGACATGGACACTGATTAAATGCATTTTGCTGACAGGAAGCTGACAGTGTGTTGAAGAGCTATGAACAGAACACTTTGGAACATTTTGACTGATGTTGAAGTTTAATTCCAGTCTCCAGTGTGGCGGTACATACAGAATGGAGAAAGCTAAAGAGAGCTGTGCTGTGTTAATCCATTTATAGTCTAAACAGCAGAACAGGCAGTTTTTCTGGAGAAAATAGGTAAAGGTGCAGAATTTCATGAGACTGTAACAGTGTGCAGTGCGCTTGTTACAGTGCGCTTGTGTGGAGCCACTTGCACATTTAGTTAAATGTACACGTGGCTCCGCCCTGCTCCGCTCCAGCAGAGGTGGAGGTGATCCAAGAAGATTTGCACTTGACTCACCCTCTGGTTTCAACAAGCGATCAAATGGAGCTGAAAGACATTACCCTCCCATGGTCTTAATGCAAAAATCAGGATTAGCGCAGCAGATGTCACGGTCGGATAATGGGGGAAGGGAAACTATAAAACCTTGTAAAATTCCACACCTGGACACCATGCACAGGGTAAAATGTTCCTGGGTCCAATTGACTCCACTTCTTAAGACCACAGGAGGGAGAACAAAATCCCATAACAGAAGTTGCATTGCTTTCTAAAATGGTGGAGCAGTAAAATCATCATTAAAATAATATTTTGGGTTTAATTTGGTCTCTGACCTCTAATTAAAGTTAATCAATTGGAGTGGATCAGACAGATCCAACTGGATTGACTATCTAGCGCAGATTTCTCCTCCAGATGTGGACCAGCAGGATGTTGTGAGGCTGTGCGTTCAGGCCCCAGCAGGTGAAGCGCTCATAATTAAAGTGGAGTCTTTTAATTTAATTTATTATAAGTTTTTGGGGCCTCACTCAGTGGTTTTCGTCACATCAGAGACACAAACAGTGACTGACACTGACTCTGGATTTGTGCTTCAGCTGGCTCATTGTTAATTAAACCACATAAAAATGAAATGCAACAGAATAGCCTATGTCAATATCATTTAAAAATTGACTGGTAAAAATAGAATATGATGGATGTTTTTTTGACACCATCAGTCAAAATGACGGACAACAAAAAGTCCAGTGCGACCTCTGTTGCATGGTATCTTCTATGACTTTGTATTTTTGTGTCTTTATGATGTAAAGCACTTTGAACTGCCTTGATGAAATGTGTGATATAAATACACTTGATTGATTGATTGATTGATTGATCCTTAACAAGAGTGTGTGTTAAGGATTGAATGATTGGCTTTGTGGACAGCATTTCTCATTCTGTGTATCTGTCACAGAAGGCACGTTTCAGTCCTCAGCTGCTACAGTTGGAAGCTCACAATAGTGGAGGCGACAGTCCACAGCTTTGCTTAACATCTCCACCTAGTTCATTTCCCCTCCAACCAAACTATTTCCTTATTTGCTTGTTTCACCTCTGCTGAGCTTCGTGACAGCTGCTGCAGTCAGAGGCTTTCATCCACAGCGTCACCTGTCACCACCACTCACGGGGTTTGTTGTTTCACCGGAATCAGGAGAGGAAGGAGGAGGCAGAGAGAGAAGTGAAAGAAGATAACAACACGGACATGACATGTTTTTTGATGATAAAGAAAGTGAAAGGGGAAAGTGCATCACAGAAAAAAAGCGCTTTTTGATTTAAGGCTGTTGTAACATTCAGTTGACACTTTTATTATACTGAACAACTTATGACAGGTACAAGAGAAAATAAGCTCTTCCTCCCAGATGTAAAAGAGTTCAACATCATGATTTGCGTTGTTAAGCCTTAATGTCTTATCCACAAATCCACATTCAGCTGAAGCATAGACAGAGAAAAAAGATAAACTTTTTGAAAATGTGGATGTTTTTCAAACTAAACTATTTAAACTTATTTAGTTTATAAACTATGTCCCATGTGCTCTTTAATTATAGTTAAATTCCAACACTATCTTCTTCTCTTTAAGCTTTTCCCTTCAGGGGTCACCACAGCAAATCCATACATCCATGCATCCCTTTTCTAACATCCTTATCCTTAGTGAGTCGTGCTGGTGTCTGTCTCCAGCGGTCAGCGTGTGAGAGGCAGGGACTGGACAGGCCACCGGTCCATCGCAGGCCATTTGCTTCAGTCTTATTTCATTTGATTTGGGTTCAATTAATGCACAAAATCCGCGTAGGACAGCGAAAGTCCTAGCGCAAAATTTTCGCGAAACAGGCGGACGGAGCCTGGTGCTGCAAGGCTGGAGGCCTTGTCCTGTTAGGCTGTGATTTTATCTTTTCTTTTTATCTTTTTATTACTTTCTTTTTCTTTCTCACTGTTTAAAATTATGTAAAGCACTTTGAAATGCCTTGCTGCTGAAATGTGCTATACAAATAAAATTTGATTGATTGATTGATTGATTGATTGATTATGTTGGACACTTATTCTGACACAACTCTCTGCATTTATCTGGACATGGAATATGTGACAATATTTGTTATCATCCTAAAACGTAATATTCTGTCACTTACAGAGTTAAAGGTCTTTTTTTTGTAAGAGTTTTTTCATTGATCACATCTGGTAAATTAATGCAGTGTTTAATATTACCGGAGCTGAATTCTCTTATAAATATGTACCCCAAATATAAGCTGATTGTAATGTGATGTAAGAATTACCGAAGGTTTTTTTTCTTTTTTTTCTCATCTTATTGTTTCTGAATACAAAGTCAAAGTGGTCAAGAAAATATTGACATGCTACATGTTCAGAAATGACAGAATTGAATAATGAATTGAAAATATGTTGTTCAAAGGCATGCAAGTGGGAATGTTTTTTATTATTATGGATACTTTGAACATGTGGATAAGTGATAAATGACATTTTTGACATTTGAAGTTTATATATATTTGTACATTTTACTGGAAAAAAATGTAAAATAACAACATTATTGAAATAATTCATCAGAAGAAGCTTGTTGAATTTATTTGATAAAACTCTTTATGACAAAACACTTAAAAATGACAATAAAATTTGCACAAAATTATGGGGCAAATAGTTTATTTTACAATTTAATATTGTTGTAATTACTGTTTGTCAGTAAAACTGTTTACTTGTTTACAGAATTTTTCTGGCAACCACAGCTGACAGTTTTTCTCTGCAAGAACAGTGGATTTTTTTTTACAGTAAATAATTTTAAATAGTTTTTTTTTTTTTGTATTCAGTGCAACCAAATTATTGAACCAATCTATTTGCTTGGGATCCTTCATTTTTCTCTATCAAATCCACCTGTATTGTTTTTGTGGTTTTCAAGTCAAAATATATTTTAAAAATTTTTCTGATGAAAAGACCAAGTACAGCAGACTGGAAACACTGCTGCCTCAAAGCTCCACCATGGCTGTCAGATACTGAGACTATTGGATTATAACAGGTAATCCAGCATGCTTCATGAAATCATGTGGAATGCTTCTATTTTATGGCTGAAACCTGAGATGGAAAATATGAAGTAGATGCTTATAAAACTCTACAGACTGGGTAAAAGACTTTAGGTTTTGTCATATATATATATATAAACACCAGAGCAATAGAGGCTCAGATCTACCACACCAGACAAGACCCAAGGTGTAGGTTGTGCAAGGAGGCCTCTGAGACAGTCCAGCATATAACAGCAGGGTGCAAGATGCTGTCAGGGAAAGCGTACATGGAACGACATAACCAAGTGGCGGGCATAGTGTACAGGAACATCTGTGCAGAATATGGACTGGAAGCCCCGAGGTCAAAGTGGGGAACACCCCCAAAGGTGGTGGAGAATGACCGAGCTAAGATCCTGTGGGACTTCCAGATCCAGACAGACAAGATGGTAATGGCGAACCAACCGGACATTGTGGTGGTGGATAAACAACAGAGGAAAGCCGTTGTGGTGGATGTAGCAATACCAAGTGACTACAACATCAGGAGAAAGGAGCAGGAGAAACTGGAGAAATACCAGGGCCTCAGAGAGGAACTGGAGAAGGCCTGGAAGGTGAAGACCACAGTGGTGCCTGTGGTCATAGGGGCCCTCGGGGCAGTCACCCCCAAACTGGAGCAGTGGCTAAAACAGATCCCAGGAACAACATCAGACATCTCAGTCCAGAAATGTGCAGTTCTAGGCACAGCCAAGATACTGCGCAGAACCCTCAAGCTCCCAGGCCTCTGGTAGAGGACCCGAGCTCAGAGGATGAAAGAGACCACCCACGGAGGGTGAGAAGGGAATTTTATATATATATATATATATATATATATATATATATATATATATATATATATATATATATATATATATATATATATATATATATATATATATATATATATATATATGCAGGACTGAATGAGTCTTCCTTCTCCCTATTGAACACTTCTTGATGTCTAACAGATCATTCTGTGAGAAAGTTTTTCATGTAATTTCAATAGTTTGAAATTAAATACATAAATAAAGGGGGTGTGTGAGTTAAGCTTTTGTGTTGATCATTTACACCGTTTTTGCATTATTGCCTAGATTGTTAAGGTGAATATTATTTTGTAACATTGAGCTTCATTAACACAGATTTAGTGTATTTGTGGCACAGGCACGTGCAGAAAGGGGGGCTAGGGGTGCTTGAGCACCTGCCCTATTAGGATTTGGGGAAGGTTGGTTGGGGCGTCTCTAGTTTCTCCACCAGGGGGCATCCTGGGACCTTCTGGAGGGCGTGGACCTGCAGCTGCACACCTGCTGCCACTTACCATTGTTTGGAGGAGTTTATCAGGACGGAGCCGCCGACACTCCTGTGCCAGAGTGTTAGCCTGTGATGGTTGTCATTCTGCGACGCCCTGAGTTCTTTGAACTTCCACGAACCTCGGCAGATAGACCAAGATCCTCGAGACCCCGCGGATTTTACCTGCTGGTGGCCACAATCCCAGAGACCAGCTCTCAGTTCTGTCAGTGGCAGAACCCTGGTCGAGCGGATCCCTCCCGGCTCCTCATTTCTGATCACCCTCCACTCACCTGTCCGCCCTCTAGAGAAGCTCACGCCCTCGTTCCAGCCTGCAGCTCCGGATCCTTGCAGTACACCTCTCCGGGCTCCAGCTCGTTGTCTCCTTGTGCTGCTTACCTTCAAGGAGACACAGCCTGTCTGGTTCTGCATCAAAATGGCCTCACTGGTGAGAACATTGTGGTTCATAACATTATTGAGTATGAATCTACAGTCTAAGACTGGGTTACAGAACTGGCTGTCCAGCAGTCAGAGCTTCTTCATAGTGAGCTGGTAAAGGATGAGTTATTGAACAAAGACCTCTTGACAGTGAGGGCGGCAGAGAAGCTCCATCTGTCTAGGACAAACTGACAATCTGTTGGAAGAACAATGATGGATAGAAGAAGAAGACAAGCATGAATCTTTTTTTCTCAGATGAATCTTCCTTCCAGTTCTTTGGATGTCAAGAAAGTATCTTTTTCTGTTGAGACAAAGATGTGCAAAGCTTGAGTCCTCTGTCCTGCACTGTAGTAGGTCCTGATATCATCCATTGCTATAGTAGGCTTACTCACAGCCCTGTCTGTTAACATTGCCATGACAAAACAGTGCAATCAAAATGTGTTCCAAGAGCAACCGTCTGGATTAACTGAATTTACAGGGAAGATGGTACAAAATAGTATTTGTTAGACCTTTCTCCAGACCCTGTGTCCACAGTGACAGATTCTGTGTTTGTATGTATGCAGTACATCAAAATGATATAGCCATTTTTAGCCAGTGTGTCAGAATGACATGGCTTCTTTCGTCATGTCTATGGAACATGCAGGAGGTGGAAGTGAAGGCCTCTTTTCTGCTGTGATCAAGCTACACTTGTTGCCTTCAGCGTTTCCAGAGATTTCCAAGCATTTCTCTTCTGCTGACACTTTGCTGTAGCATGCACTGCACCCGCTGACAAATGCTTTCGCTACAGAAATGCCAAAAATATGTAAGCATGCCACAGAAATACAAACTGATGATCTGCCTTAGCTGGTATAAAAACACAAAGTCTTAAAATTTACAACATGGAGGGAAAAAATTAGGCCTTTTAGGATTATCTGTCATTTACACACTTTCCCTTCAGATTGATCATCACACAGTGGCACCTACAAGATTGGTTTTTAAAACATTCCTACTAAGAATTCTGAAAAGTGCGTATTAAATAGGTATTAAGTTATTCTACATAAGTTCAATATTTTTGTCCAGCTTCAGAAAGTGAAACTCATACATTATATATTAGATTTATTATGCACAGAGTGAAATATTTCAAGCTTTTGTTTCTTGTAAATTTGATGGTTATGGCAGTCAGATAATGAAAACCCAAAATTCATTGTCTTGAAATTAGAATTTCACAACAGTCTGTTGTTTTAATCTACAATGGTAATACTGTGGCCTAGAGAACCATAGGTAAGACTGCTGACTGGACAGATGTCCAGAAGACGCTTGTTGACACTCTCCACGAAGAGGGAAATCCGTAACAGGTCATTGCTGAAGAAGCTAGTTGTTCACAGTCCTGTAATCGAGCAAATTCATAGAAAATGAAGTGGAAGGTAAAGAGTGGAAAGAAACACTGCACCAGCAACATGGAGAACAACCTTGAGAAGATTGTCAAGTGAAATCCATTTAAGAATTTGGGGGAGATACACAAGGAGTGAACCAGGGCTGGAGTCAGAGCGACTACAACCAGACAGATCCTACATACGGGTAACGAATGCCACATTCCTCCAGACATCACTGAGTCTTTCATGGGCTAAGTAGGAAAATAAGTTCTTTTTTCAGATGAAAATAAGGAATCAAGGTTCCAGGATCAGGAGGAAGAGTGGAGAGGAACAGGAAGTCCAGTGTGAAGTTTCCAGTCAGTGATGGTTTGGGTCACCATGTCATCTGCTGGTTCTGGTCCACTGGGTTTTCTGAAGTCCACAGTCAATGCAGCTTCTAGCAGCAAATTCTAGACACTTCATGCTTCCTCTGCTGACCAACTGGATGGAGATGCAGCTTTGATTTTCCAGCAGGACTTGATACCAGCCCACACTGCCAGAGGTTCCAAAAGATGCTTCAGTAACCATGGTGTTCCTGTTTCTGATTGGCCAGCAAACTCGCCTGACCTTTAACCCCATAGAAATGCTCTGGGCTGTTGACAAGAGGAGGATGAGAGACACCAGACCGAACAAGGCAGATGGCCTTCATCAATGCTCCATGCCACAAATCACTGATGCAAGAGGAGCCCAACCAAGTATTGACTGCATAGAAATGTATGTAATGTTTTAATTTTCTGTGACACTGAATTTTTAGTTTTCTTTACTTGTAAGGCATAATCATAACATTTCCAACAAACATAGACTTGAAATATTTCCCTCTATGTGTAATAATTCTATATGTGGGTTTCTCTTTCTCAAATGAGTGGCAAAAATATTTATTAATTTCTTTATTTTTTACAAAATTCAATTGTTTTTAGATTGATGTGCCTGTATGCAGTACTTTGCATTGGCCTGTAACATAAAAACCAAATAAAACTCATGGATCCCACAAAGTGTGAAAAAGTTCCAAAAGCATCCAACCTCGCCAAGCTGCTGTTCAGTGAAGTCAGTGATTTATGGGGCTGAATTAACTATAACCAGCAGGAACATATTATGCATGTAAAAGATGTTTTAAATTTCAGTTTCATTTAGGGAGGTTTTTTAAAAGGCTGGACCAGGCTGGCTGTTGGACATGTGCTCTTTTTTCTACTCCATCCTTTCTTTGTTTTTTGTTTTTTTTCTCTTTCTCAGAAACTGAGCTTCATTATCATACCTCTGGGAGCCATCATGGTGAGGGCCAGAGAGCTGAGATATTGATTTCAGATGCCCCCCCTTCAGGGCTGTGTTGGCACAGTTTGTCTTTGCGTCCCTGACTGGAAGGCTGTTTCTCATTCCACTGCTTACTGCAGTTTACCTCCCTGACTACATGCTGGTCTGCTGTCTGCAGCTCATGTTGAAAGGAAGAAAAACATCTGATGGAAGTTGTTTTTTAGTGAATCTTTTCTAATCAACACTTAACAGCTGTATTATAATATCACTTAAACTTTTCATCTTCTGTCTCATTGATAGTGATTCCTGCAAGCAAAAATCCTCAATTCTTAGTCATTTATTCAACATTATTTATGAAACTATGAGTTAAAACACCAATATAAAAAGTTACACAAACATATGTATCTTTAAGAGAATTAATGATGAGGCCTGTTACATTCTGACAGGACAGTATTATCTTCATGGTATTTTGCTGTCCTATTATATTTTTGTGGGCAAGTTGGAACCATTTCTGAAGTTAGTTCATGATTTTAATGCTTTTGGGAAGGACAGTTGTAATCTTTAAGTATCAGGACTTTTGAAAATTGTTCTGATCACTAATTATATTTTTTACTTGCTTTTAGAACAATAAACTGAAATGTACCTGGCCTTTCAGAAAGCAGGACCAAACAATAACAAAGGTGTCATGTTCTACTTATCATCAAATAACTTTTTTTATTTTTTTAGCTATATTCAAATAGAGGTTAATCCAGTTCAGTTACAAAATATTTTTTGTAATCCCAAAAAGAAATGAGTTGATGTTGTATGAAGGCTGTAGGACAGGGCAGCCTTACACCTGACCATGACATTTTAGTGGAAAACAGGAAGCAGACATGTTACGACATGGCTCCGTTCTTGTCTTGATCATTAATGGAGGACAACTCCAGTAAAGAAGAACTTGCTCAGCCTGTAGCTCACTGCTGTAACTGGAGGTTCTGTGACAAAATAAAACATGAACATGAGCGTCTGTGGTGATGTACTGAACTGGATTCTAACTGAGCCATTAGGAGACTTTCTTTAGACTGATTCTGTGTGGATTCAGAATAACCATTCAACCCTGCAGTAGTGGATAATCAAGCATCTCCTCCTTTTGTTTCTTGTGCTTGAATTTGCTTCGCTCTCTCTACCTGTGTTATTTAGTTTTATTTCCCACTCTCTACAATGTTTACGACTCCCTTTATGTCTCCTGCTCCCTCCTGAAGTCAATTTCCTGCTGCACAGAGCCAATTTCCCAACAGAGATCAATTAGGTTGAATCAAATATTAAAAAAGGTAAACTGCAGGAGAACTTTCCACTTCAATCATCATTTATTTCTCATGTGTTTTTCCATTTACCCAATTTGTTTTTACCCACTATGTTCAATTATTATTCTAGGTATAGTTTCTCAGTAGGATATCAGAAATGTACAAAACTGTATTTAGAGCACCAACTTAAAACCAGGATGTCTTTATTTCACTCTTTTGCAATTAACACTATATCAAATTTCTGTGATTCAGGCTGGTATTTTTGTTCCCTACTCCCATAATGACCACTGTAATGATGCATCGTGATCTTTGATAAGCCATCTAAAGCTTTCCTTTACTTTGTGATCCTATACGGAAACACGGCAGCCATTCTTCAGTAGACCAGAACCCCATTACTTCCTCTAAACATATTTTAATCTACCACAGCTGCTTCAGAAGGCCTGCTGCTGGTGTGTATACATAAGTGTTTATTATTACTATTCCATACTAGAATAATGAAAAATCAGGACTGTGGTCATATTAAGTCTACCTCCCTACCAGTATCAGAGCATGTAGCTGGGATTGTGGAACCAAATAGGTGTGGACTACAACTCCACACCTAGGTATATACCTAGGTATATACCTATACCTAGGTATATAGGTATATTGCCTATATACCTAGGCAATATACCTACTGCCTAGGTATATTGCACCTACCTAGGCAGTAGGTGCAATATATGTTTTATTACCAAAATGGCTGCCAAACAGCTGCAGTTGACTGGGTTAGATTGGATAGATTATTTTTTTAAATTGGAAAAATAAACTTCTAGTCAGTTGACAGGATTGGAATTAATTGCCTGCATATTCTAAATAACTATGTTTGGGCTTTAAGTTGAAATCAGTTGTGAGTTTGAATTTAAGACTTTGTCCACATGTAGCCACCCATCTGATAAACCAAGTAAACTTTTAGGCGACTTGGCCTTTCATCAATGTGGACACTGGAAACTGTTGATGACATGACAGTCTGCAGCAAATAAAGCAGCACTGACGTCACATCCGGCACCAATTTTAAAATGGAAAATAGACTGAACTAATATATCACTTTTTCCAATCATTTTGACCAATCCAAATGCTTTACACTAGACAGTCTCCCATACAAACACATCACTCATGTTTTATTCAAACATGATCAGTAGGCAATTTGGGGTTAAGGACACATCAACATGAGGAAGCTGGAATCAAACCTACAACCTTCCGATCACAAGACGATTACTCTTCCCTCAGAGCCACAATTACCTGTTTGACCATGCAGTGGAGGAAAGATGGCTGCTATCAGGGAGGTGCTGATTTTTATGTTGGTTCAGAAACTTTTTTACTTGTTTTTTTTTTTTTTATAAGCCCAACTGCTCCAATATGTTGAGTTGCAAAGGACAAAGAGCTCTTGGAGGTCAGGTGCTTTAAACCAGCTGTCCCTCCCAATCGAGGCACAGTGGTGTTCAACATCTACATACTGACTTTGAGATGATTCCAGTCCACATAGACTTATGTTTTATAAACTTTATCTTCTAATGCAGTATTTAAAAATAGTTCAATCTCTATCCAGACAAATTAATCTCCTGGCGCCATGTTTGTTTCCTAACAGAAAGTCGTACACTGTCCTCTATGGGTGTGGCATGTCTAAAACAAAGCTCAGTGGTGTAATTCAGTGGGTTCATGTGGATGAACACTTTTCTTAAACTGATCAGGTGTGGACGAGATTATTTTACAGAAACAAATATTTCTGCTGTATCATTTTACAAAAGACCTGGCTATGTGTGGACTAGGCCTAAATGAATAACATGAGATTTCTTATGGCTGCAGCTCTAATCAACACCAATCAGGACACATGACAATGATGCCAAAACGTCCTACACACACACACACACACGCACACCCCCACACACACACACACACACACACACACACACACACGCACACACACACACACACACACACACCCACACACACACACACACACACACACACACCACTCTTCTATTTGTCCTTTCATGTGTGTGCAAAACATGCAGATTTCATCAAAACTACACAATCACCTCAGCAGTGTGTCACTGCTGTTTTCTGTCATTTTAGATTTTACACTGGCTATTTCATCCTCATTTTCCATCCCAGGAGTTTGGTCTTAGTAATCATGCAGCTGTCTGATAAGGCCTTGATAAGCCTGCTGCAGAAATCCCATAATAGATCAGAATTTTCTGGGCTGGTTTGGAGGTAATTACAAGATCTTACCTTTTAATTCTTCTGGCAGTTGCTGTGATCTGTGGAAATGAGGAGGAATGTACCGTGAACCACTTTTAATTGGGTTTTAGATGACTTTCACATGAACTGTGAAATTGTGTTAATCAACAGAAAGGGCAGCACATAGATGGCTTCCAGACAGGGCTCTGCCTCACATTATTCCAAATATTAAGAAAACTCTTTATGATGCCTTTAAGTTTGCAAATGTAAACACTAAGTTCATGGAGATCTGGTAGCTATTGTAAGGAGATTTGGGATTAATAAAGTAACTTCAAGTTTTACATGCCATAAGGATTGTTTGGTTCTAACTGGGCCACATTAATATTATTATGCATGTTCTGAAAATGAAATTATGAGCAAGAACTGCCCTCTAAATTCCACACTGCCTACAGATTACCAGCTCTAAAGGTGGCATTTAGGATGCATTTTACCTCATTTAACTACAAGGGCTGGTTTTAGTTTATTTATTTTTAAAAAGTTATATTCCGCAGTCAGTATTTTCGCCTGTTCACATGTGTGTAAACTCATTAACCCTGAAAACACTGGTTCTGTTGAAAATCCATCTCTGTTCATTAGAAAAGACTGAATATGCCATATTCTCTGAGATCTCTCTTCAGCATATCACATTTATGTTTTAATGAATAGATATTTATATCAGGCGAAATAACAAAAAAAAAACATGGACATGGACCTTCAGCTGTAAAGATCAACTGTTCAGCTGAAGACTGAACAACATCCCAATTCACTCTCACATTATATTGTAAAACAAATTGTATACAAAAATTAAGAGGGATTATGTCAACAGACAGCTAGTTTCTTTAAATCCTAAAACATAAAAACCAAAATGATCAGTGTTGTTATCAGGGTGACTCTGACATGCAGCTGCAATGCTTCTCAGTTAAATGTCATAGGAAACAGGTAGGGAAGTTCATAACTTCATGACTGAAATAAAGACAGGAAGGGAGACAAACTCTAGACAATGGGATGTGACAAAGTCTGGAAATACTAAAAAATTCCCACTCTCTATTTTGTTTTCCCATTATTACTGTGGAAAAGACGTACACATTTGTGTGTCAATGTTAAATCACTCTGAATAAATGTTTTCACACTGTTTATTACAAACAACCAAGAACTCTTTAAGCTAATGGTTTCATCATTACCAGCCGTCCTGGCATTGCTGCACTGTGGAGAGCTTTAGATTGTATTTTTTTGAAGAAAAAGCAATAAAATACAGGTGTGCATGAGAATAGGAATCATCTGTAACTGATTTATTTTTTGTCTGATTACATGCTCATTGCTGTGATGTGTGTTGACTCCTCCGTGCTGCTTCATCCCACCTTCTGAAGTCAGTTTGTCGTTTTTCCTGTTAGCCAGGAAGACTATTGCTGCACTTGCTGTTGTGTTTCATTTCCTCACATCCAGGGGTGAAAGTAGTTTTAAATTCTTGGGGGTACTATGACAAAAGTATATATATATATATATATATATATATATATATATATATATATACATATATACATAGAGAGAGAGAGAGAGGCTCAGATCTACCACACCAGACAAGACCCAAGGTGTAGGTTGTGCAAGGAGGCCTCTGAGACAGTCCAGCACATAACAGCAGGGTGCAAGATGCTGGCAGGGAAAGCGTACATGGAACGACATAACCAAGTGGCGGGCATAGTGTACAGGAACATCTGTGCCGAATATGGACTGGAAGCCGCGAGATCAAAGTGGGGAACACCCCCAAAGGTGGTGGAGAATGACCGAGCTGAGATCCTGTGGGACTTCCAGATCCAGACAGACAAGATGGTAATGGAGAACCAACCGGACATTGTGGTGGTGGATAAAGAACAGAGGAAAGCCGTTGTGGTGGATGTAGCAATACCAAGTGACCACAACATCAGGAGAAAGGAGCAGGAGAAACTGGAGAAATACCAGGGCCTCAGAGAGGAACTGGAGAAGGCCTGGAAGGTGAAGACCACAGTGGTGCCTGTGGTCATCGGGGCCCTCGGGGCAGTCACCCCCAAACTGGAGCAGTGGCTAAAACAGATCCCAGGAACAACATCAGACATCTCAGTACAGAAATGTGCAGTTCTAGGCACAGCCAAGATACTGGAGGAACCCTCAAGCTCCCAGGCCTCTGGTAGAGGACCCGAGCTCAGAGGATGAAAGAGAGACCACCCGCGGAGGGTGAGAAGGGAATTTATATATGTATATATATATATATATATATATATATATATATATATATATATATATATATATATATATATATATATATATATATATATATATATATATGCTTCTTTGTGTGCTTTGGAATTTCTGTGCTGATTAATTTTTTTGCGAAGTGACGTGTTTTAGATTGTTCTTGAAAAACTAATCAGTCACGGCTAGTTAGTGGGTGAACTCACAGCTGCACAGTGAACCCACTGACTTTTTACAGCAGACAGCCGCTCCACTCTGTTGCAGGTACTGCTTACCCCCGCTAAATCTTTTAGGGGTATGCTGTATCCTGCCGTACCCCCCTACTTTCAGCCCTGCTCACATCATAGAACCACAGAATTAAAAAATAAAATAACTGTTGCTGAAAATATTAACCATTACTGCTGCAATCTCAATCAGTTAGGATTCTTATTGGTTAGCATCACAGAGCTAGCCACTGAGCATGTCTGTTAAATCTGCTCCACAGCACGCACTGGATGTTTTGTCAATATCAGATGGTTGAAGAGCCCTGGGCCTGGCATCATAGCAGGCATCACAGCTATCTCTGGCACCACTCTTATTGAACTGTTTACCCTGAGAGGAACGGCTGCTGACTGCATGGGCATTTGATGCCCTCCATCTTTCTCTGTCATTGTGGCTTTTCCTCTGCGTCTAATCTTGCCAGGGCACCAGCTGCACCCAGAATGGCATCTCCTACGGCACACAACACTTCCTCTCAGAACTTCCCCCTTCCCCTTTGCTCCCATACAAACACCCATCTCGCTGGGCCCCTGTGGCCAGGCTGCAGTTGATGAAGCCAAGTTCACACGGCTGGAATGATTGCAGTGACAGCTGTGTTTTTCTGCTCGTCTGCAGAGACTGGTTTTATCTGGTCTGCTTCACAGAGCCGCTGCCAACCGCAGCTTGGACAGGTTGAAAGTCAAACACGCTGATCAAGTGATTGACTGGATGAATCACTGGAGGCTTATAACAAAGCCTGCAGCATCAGAGGACATCTCTAAATTTGCTCACTGAAGCCTACTGTCCCTTCAACTTGTGGTAAAATATCACCAATTACCACTCACCGAGTTCTAATATCTATTTTCACCACAAATAAGAACAAAGCTGTAGCTTTCAGTCGCAATAGATAAGACAATAAATCATCTCTCAAAGAGAATGAAACCAGAATATAAAACAAATCTAACATTTTAATTTCGGTGTATGCTTCTCAATGTAAAACTTAATCTGTCATGATTGAGTTTTGGCACTAGAGCAGGCATCAATTAAACATAAAGTAAGTTTTAAAGGTACAGTATCATGAGAAAATTACTTTTTTAGCTTTACATTATGTTATAATGCTATTTTTTCCATCTAAAACATACCTGGAGTCTTGCCTTGATTCTTTCATGCCTGTTTGAGAAATCCTTGAATCTCCTATGGCAACCATTCAGAGGTGCCTTGAGGCTTGTTCTCAGAAGGCGGTGCCTATTTACCCAAAGCTCCTCCTTTGAGGTTCAGAGCATACTTCCCCTCACCTCCAATTCAGCTCCTGCAGACTAGCAGCAGCAATTATCAAACACCTTCTGGAACTATGCATCTGCTGAGCTCATCATACCAACTACAATACTCCTATTGTAGGAAAGAGTAAGAGTTTCTTAAAGAGTCAGAGGCCCAATTATGTCAATGTGTCAAATTGCAAAGTACAATTTCTTTTAGTAACTGAAGATAACATAGTTACATGATTGTGCTCTAAAATGGTACTATGTGCTTGGAAATGACCTAACACTGCCTCTTTAAGAGGTGTGTATCGGTTTTCCTCTTCTTTAGGTTGTAACAGCAGCTTGCATCCAAAACTTTGCACTCCTGCCTATGTCATTATTTTCCTATACTTTCTAAATGAGTCCAGCATCTTTCAAAAGATGAAATCTTTCCTTTCCCATCAAATTGATTTAACTGAACAACCATTTTCCATCCTCAGTTCCTTACTATCACCCATCTCCAGACCCAGTATTCTTCTCTAGTTCTGAGCTACTGAAACATGTTCTACCATAAACCAATTCTTTCTTTAAATAAGTGCCATTCAACAAACATTTATCCCTCTATTTCTTGTTACCTC
Organism: Poecilia mexicana; assembly: GCF_051168715.1. Lineage (NCBI taxonomy): Eukaryota > Metazoa > Chordata > Actinopteri > Cyprinodontiformes > Poeciliidae > Poecilia > Poecilia mexicana. The sequence goes on along the minus strand of NW_028263379.1, from coordinate 1,583,817 downwards.
AACTGGTTTTTTACACTTTGTGCTTAACTGTAGTTTTAACTCATTCTTCCGTTGCATGCTGCAATTCCTGCATATTTTAACTCTCCTTTCCAGAACATCAAGCACATCTCCTCTTTCCTTTACATATCTTAGCAACACGTTCATCTTCCTGACAATTGAAACAAATCTCTGGTGTTGGTACAATCTCCCAAACACTAACCCTGATGAAACCAAAGAAAACCTTCTTTGGCACTTCTTTGGTTTCAAATTCCACCAACACAGATTCCATTTCAGCTTTCACATGACCTCTAGTCAGTCTTCTTGCTCCTTTAGCTTCTGTATTTCTTACCTTTAAGTTCTCAACCAGATCTTTCACGTTTACATTTGATGGCACTCCACTGACTTCTTTCTATTATTTATCTTTCTTCAACTCTTACAGTTGTTTTAATCTTAAGTTTGTACACCCACACACTTTCCCACCTGATTTTATGTCAATAAGTTGATTTCCATCTTAGTATCGTAACATATTTGATTTTTCCTTCTTGTGCTCTGTTTCGGCGAACTTAAGTGAACGGATTTTCTATACTCCATCTTCTTCTTTTCTGGTTCATTGATTGATTTTTTTTGACATTTGCTTCCTCTTCACTACCCTCGCTTCTCTTTTTTCTTTCTTTCATGAGCTCCATGTATCTCTCCACCTTCCACACTCATTTTCTTCACCAATCTCTTCCTCTTCTCTACTGTACATGTTATTCCATTCACTTCCTTCTAGTCCTATTGATGCCAGTTCAATTCAAATATTACTATAACATTGATCCACTAATTGTCAGGAAATTATCAGTATTTATATATCTATGAAGAGGTACATTTAAAAAGTAATCATTTATTAAGGAACAATAAACATATGTTGGATCCAGCTTTCACTTTTCAGTTAGCAAAACAAATCTCTTTGCATTTAACTATACTGTCCTACAGCAGCAGTTGTTTCACAATGAGGCTTTACTTCCCATTAGACTAGAAAAGGTTATTTGATCGCCTCAGAAAACTGGAGCATTTTACTGTAGTGACAAATATTATTTAAAGGTGGAAAACCTCAGGCAGTCTCCCCAGGAGTGGACAGCCCTGAGACTGAAGAGTAACATCAGATTGAGAAAACCTCTCATAACCTGGGAACATTTTAAAGTTGTGCTGAAGCTAGCATGTTAAATGGTAGGGATCATGAAAGGACAACCAGGAAAACACTGAACAGGTATGGCTTGTTTGGAAGAGTTACAAGGAGAGAGACCTAATTCATGTTTAACAACCATGCTTCACAGTTTCATGGTGATGCATCACCACAGCAAAGACATTAAAACAGGAGAAAAGCTCCAGAAACTGTGCCGCCCTGGTAGGTTTTGATGTTCTTTATTTTCATCTTATGAAGGATAGTCAAATTGAATTCATCAATACTTCATTAATCCCAGAGGGAAAATAAATAAGCTAGGTTCTTCAAACAGTTGATCTGAATTTTTTGTTTGTTTGTTCTTTTGGAGTTGGGTTTTCTTGGCTTTAATCTCATTGTACGTTCATAGTGACCAGAGGTCTCCTGAGTCAGACTCCAGTCATTAAAATCAAGACTTGAGACTTGACTTGAAAAAATGCTCAAAGACTCGGACTTGACTTGAAGCTCTTTACTTGAAAAGACTTGATATTTTAGTCAAGTCAAAAATTTAAAGCACATTATTTATATAAAGTGGCCCCATTAATTCCTTTCACTCATTCCGTATTAACAGGCGCAGACCGTCCCTCTGTTTTTCTACACTCCGTATGTATGTTTGCGTAAGCTGCAGCACAACCAATCAAATTAACAGGATTAAAAAAAAAATGAGACGAAAAAACGCTCAAAGCAGATATGCTCCTGTGAGTAATTTCTTTTGATTACATCAATCATGAAATATTAAAACTAAAAACAGAGTGAAACATGCAAAACCTGCAAGACCAGGATCTCAGATGGAGATACAACTTCCAACTGTTCGCCATTTGAAGTTGCACAAAGAGGTAAACGGTACTTTTCTTTTACTATGAGACAACTGACTAGCTAACGTCGTGTTAGCAACTCTGGGTTATGCTGGTGATACAGCTTATCTTTTAGTCATGCTGTTTAAATCCGGTGATTCAAACGTATCCACAAATAATGTGCACCTTGTTAGCTCAGGAAGCCGGTGGATAGTGAGCGGGGTCCGGATCAGAAAGCAACATCCTGAACTCAGGGAAGAAAGTTTCTCTCTGTCCCATCATAATGATGAACTGGGTCCAGTTCCATCACAGGGTGGATGGTGTATTCATTCATATGGTTTCTTACATCCCTTTCCCACCCTGCTCCCGTATTGGTACGTTAGTTTTACTGCCCTCCTCCTCTGACAGCACCGGGCAGAGACATTTCCCATATTCTTCTCAAATCCAAAATTTGACAGGTATGGGTGTATTTGAAGACATCTATGTTGGGAAATTATATTGACAATAAATAGATTGTTTACTGTAGTCACTGCATTAAGTCTACTGTTTTTTCAGTTATAACTCTTCAAATGGCAGTGTGATAGTCGTTGCACAGAACCCATTTCCAAGTGGTATAATTTTGCTATAAAAACAAATCAAAACCGAGTAATTTTGCTATCCTTCAGAAATCGCTGTAAAAGTAAAAAAATGTACAATTGTAAAGATCCTGAACGTAATGCCTTGGGGTAGTTCTGAGTGTTTCTGGATGGTAATGCAGCACATTATTTTGTGTCTTGGTTAGTGATTCTGGCAAGTTTGATTCAGGCAACATGTTTTATCAATACTGAGATGTGAAACTGGCTGTAAATTTAACCCCACTTGGACTGACGGATATTTATTTTACCATCACATCCAAATTCAAAACCACTGTGTTTTATTTGCAATAAGTGCATTGCGTGTTTGATTTTTTTAAAAGAACACATGGTCTATTATGTACATTTAGCATAATTGGAACATTGTTTTAAAACAACAACAACAAAAAAGACTCGAAATAACTTGAAATAACTTGAAATTCCAAGCTCCCGACTTGAGACTTGACTCGACTTTTGCCTGTCTTTACTTGAGACTTGACTTGGACTTGAGGACAAAGACTTGAGACTTGCAAAACAGTGGCTTGGTCCCATCTCTGATAGTGACACGCCACAATAAATTCATTTAATTCATATTCATTCATTTGCCCAGAGGAGGTGTTGCTTTGGAGATGTATAAATTCTAGACATTTGTATAAAATAAATTCAACATTTTGTGCTTCCTGGCAGAGAAGCTGCCAGACTGTTGAAATGTTGGAAGTGTAACATTAAAATGATTAAAATCACCAGATAATCCAGCAGCCATCCAGGCTGTGATGTCTGCAGCGAAGCAGCACCTGAGCTGATGACCTTATCTGCAGCAGCTGCTGGTGGAATGTAAGCAGTTGCCAAAATAACACCGGTAAGCTCTCTCGATTATTAACATATGTAAAAATTTTCTACTAACAGTTCAATATGCAGGCGGGGGAAACAACACTTTACTGTAGTACGTCCTAGATTACATCAGCTGCTGATCACAAGCTCTACTAATACAATTCCTTTGCTATTGTCATTCCTCTGTAAATCTTTTATGACAAAGAACCCAGGAAGAGAGACATTTACGTTGGGAATATTATCCTGTAGAAATGTCTCAATGAAACACAAAACTGCATCTCCAGTGGTCTGGTTGGGTCCTTGTTAAGTCTTGAAGTTACATGAAAATTATTTGCCAAAGACCTCAGATTTCACATTATGATCAACGGAAGATTTATTTCAACATTTCTCCTTTCTCTGCCTCCTCTTTGCTCCTGCTCTGCATTCATGAAGCTTCCAGGACTTGGGCCTGCAGTTTTTGTCAGTTGATCATGGTTTGTAAAAAAAACCCAACAAAATCTAAAAACTTCTTGTCATGGTTACACATCACAGGAAATTAAATATTTGCAAAACCCCTTAAAGCTGCACAAAGTCCAAAATCATCATCATCATCAAAAAAAAAAAAAAAAAAACTGCTCCAACCAGTAAAGGAGGAATTTAAGTTTTTAAAAACAATAAATCAGAGTGCATGTAACTGAGCCAGTCCACCAATGGAGCTTTGCTTCAACTGCGCCTCCTTTTCAACTCCTCTGGGATTTGGAGCTGTAGCTGAGGTATTAATTGAGCTTTTAGTAATTAATCACTCAAAGCACCTTGTTGCTATAGTTAGATATCATACCACGTGTCTAAAAAAAAAAGTCCAGCTGCACAGCATCCAAAACCGGATGGTATAGTTGTCCCAAAACACAATGTACCAACCAGAAAAGGAGGAATAAAGAAAAAAATCAGAATGAAAGTAACAGAGCTAATCCAGCATCTTGCAGCCTTGAACAGGGCAAGTCTAACAAATCATCAGGTCAAAAAATCTTTTTTTCTGGTGTGAATTTCTACCACTGCATAAATTCACACCAGTTAATACGCACGTGCAATAAAATCTGCTTGATTACAACTTGAAACAAAATTCCCTAACAAATCCTTGAAGACTATCTAACAACACAATGATATTTTGAAATCATGGAAGAGTCTTCTATGGTTTACTGAAGCCCATTCATAAGGAAACCCAAAAATATCACGATATTCTAACAGATGTCTCCACCTTCTAAACTGCCTTTTGTTGTGTTCTGCAGAGTGATGGAGTGCAGCAAAGACAGACAGTTTAGTTCCATAAAACACATTATTTCCTCTGTTTTACTGTCACCACGCTCATTTATAAACTCTGATTTAACCTGCAATGTATGTTGGAAACACTTGTTACAGAGCCAGCCAGAATGTCTAAACACTGACTGCAGTGGAGACAGAAGTCACACACACATTCAGTAATAGTCTGAAAAGATCAGCCGGTAACATCAGAGAAGCAAAAGGTACTGATAAATCAAACACATCATAGTCAAGGCAAGGGACAGTGTGACTTTATGCTTTGTCTTGCTACATGTCTTCAAATAAGGAACGACCTCAGAAATTTATATTAAATTATTGAGAATACAAATGTAACTATATATTCATTGTACATTTGTGATTTATGTTTCTTAATGTTTAACTATAAGCAAATGTTTGGTATAAATGAGGTGTTATGAACTGGTCCCTTCAACGTTATGTAATATTTACATATGACATGTTCAGTATTTAATGTTAATGGCAGATAAATATAGATCTATTTGACGTCATACATTAAAACCTGTTCATGTTGGGGGAGATAAAATCTCTATTCTGTTATTATGATAAACCAAGCTGGAGTCAAAGACTGAAATACTAATGAATTAACTGAAGTGAAAATTACATCTTCAATTAGTTTAATAACACACAGAGAAACTGAGTTACAGGGATTTTAAAAATGTATGGTAGCTGACTCTGTGTGAGGCAAACTTGTGTTCACAGCATAACAATAAAAATAATTACTCATTGTCAGCAATGCTTGAAAAGTATTATAAATGGCTTGTGCTTTTATCAAGTCCAGAGGACCTCAAAGTGCTTCACATTCAGTCATTCACACACTGGTGGGGGTAAGCTATGATGTAGCCATGATGTCCTGGGTCAGTCTGACAGAGGGAAGGCTACCATGCAGCAGTGCCACCTGTTGGGCCCTCTGGGAAAAGCATCAAGTCTTTTCCCAAGGACTCAAACAGACAGGAGCTGGTGTTTGAACCATCAACCCATCGGTTATGAGACGAGCTTCTACGTCCTGAGCCACTGACTTTATAACTAAAGCATGAACTTTTCTCATGTAAACATTATGTTCCAACCGTTTTCAATGCCGATTAGTTTCTGAGTCTATGATTTCAGTAATATTAGTGCGCTGATGTCTAACCTGGGACCTAATGCCTGTCACCCAGCAACTGTTTAATCACAATATTTTGTGGTTTTATTCTGATAATGATAACAGTGACAATAAGAACTTTTTATAATTTCTTTTTTAGGTAATTGTAGTTGTGACTGCATGGAACAGGAATCAAAATCTCATAAACACAAATAATGTTCTTGGCATAAAAACAAACAAACATATTTAATACGCTTCCTCAGAACATAAAGTGATTCATATCACTAAACTGCATTTAATCATATTTTCAAATTTATTTTTATTTATTGATTCTCTCATTGGACAAACTGAGGAAAATAGTAAATATAACAATCTGATAATACAAACAGTTTTGGGGGATTTTAAACGATATTAATTCTTGTGGCAATGATAAATCAAAATTATTTTATAAAAATAATATGTAACAATAAACAATGCTGTAAAGGCCTACCCCTACTGTGGCACATTCTTCTGCTTGAAACCCAAACTACAATAATGGATTTTATCTGAAAAAGAGCTGATTTTTAAAAAATATATTGAAAGAATAATTCTTTATAAAATGAAAGCTGTTAGCTTCAATGGGCAGAAACCACACCAAAATGTCTGGAAGCGTTTCAGCGACCAGGTGTGTGTGGTCGACTGGATGTAAATGTGTAGCCACCTCTGACAAAATGCTCCAAAACACCAGAGTAGACATGGCTCACTGCTTTTTGTCTCTTGCTGACCGGAAGATGTTTGTATATCAAATTTGACTCAGAAGGTTTTGATCCTGGAGCCTGTCAGTGTCTTCTCTGTTTCTGAACTGAGAGTTTCAAAGTAAAAATCAATATTCTGCTGCCCCAGAGACAGAAAGGCAGGGGAGACCCTGAGGAAGAGGAGGAGGAAGGGAAACTCATACCTTTTGGGGCATTGGAATCCTATAAAAACTGCAGCTTTATTTCAGTTTATTGAGAAGTAAAGAGGAGCAGTGAAAGATGAAGCCATTTGTCTCAGTTGAGGTGGGAAAACAGATCAAAGACGTGTGTGTTGTGTTCTCTGAATATCTGTATTCTCAGTAAAGATGGATGCTCTTACTGTTTCTGCAAGTCTAACATCTGTGAAGCATTGCCTCCTCTTTAGCTATTCTCTTCTTTGTCTCCCCTCCTTTTAACTTCCCTCTGTTATGTTTTTCTTTGTCTCTGGCTTCCCCCCTACCCCCACCTTTCACCACCATCTCTTCATTCCTGCTTTCAAACCGCCTACTAACATTCAGACTAAAGGAATGATGCAAACTCTTTTTCTCTTTCTTGAGCTTGATCCTTTCTGAAGAAGTCAGCTTGCCAGCGGCCCCAGGAAGTTTAGGAAACAGCTTTTTTTTAAATACGTCTGAGTCAAAATAAGAAGCAACACATATGTTTTTTTTAATATCCATGTGCAAAACTAAGTCTTGTCAACAAGCTCAGCATACATCTCAGTCTGGAGTATTAAATATTATTAAAGGCCTTCCGTTAGCGTTAGCTTCAAAGGATTTTTTTTTTTTACTTTATTGCAAAATATAAGCAAGCTGCATTTACACGTCTGTGTTTTTGTACCTTTTTGTGTCAGGGTTCCTGTATGTGTGTTTGAGTGTGAGTGATGCATCTTTTCCAGCGAAGATCTTGGTGAAGAACCTGGGCAGCCTACACAGGTGAATCTCAGCCTCATCAGTGTTGGGGATAAAGAAGCAGCAGAACCTTCACTCAGTGCTGAATGACTAACGTGCACCGGTAGTCTCTAGCCGTCTCTTGTAGTCTACAGTACCAGTTTTTTGATCGGTTCTCTTCAGTATTCACCAGTGGTTTCATAGTCTCTGTGTTTGCTGCCTCTAGGTCAGTCTCTGGATCTTTCAACAGGATCGGTTCCATTGTTTTCTCCTCCTGTTGATCTTACCTGCAAGTCTGCCTGCCCGCTGCTCCCTCTACACCACTCCATCAATTCTCCGGCTCCCAGTCATCACCATCCTCACGCTCGTTTCCGTGAACCATTCTCCACACTGGACCTTGGGCACATTCCCCCACGCTTCAACCAGAACCATTCTAAAGCACCTCCAATTGCACGACACTACCGCTCCCAGAAGGATCAAGAAGATTTGTCTGTTGTCTTTTAAGAAAAGAAAATAAACCCATACATTTACTCAGACTTGTTCATTTTGCATGTGGGTCAGTAAGTTAAAGCCGGACATGGCATTTTGTGTTTCTATTTTATACACCTGCTATGTTTTATTGACAGAAATGACTTTCTGGTAAGTCTTTTTAGCTTTTTTTTTGTTTTTTTTAAAAGGTTAAGCAATAATCCATTTGCACATTTATGTGATATTAAATGTTGAACAGAATGTAAAGGCAAGTAAAGCTGCCTTTACAGCAGCTTTACTTGCTGGGTAGTTACAGAAATGTAAGATCTAATTACAAAATAAAAACTGTAATTTGGTACAGTTTCTGAGAAAAAAATTATATTAGTTACTTTCAAAAATACTCATTACAGTTTGTATTATATCTAAATATCTTCAGCAAAAAAGCAAAACATCATATTGATTTTCAATCATTTATAAAATGCATTTGCACTTCTTAGTTGGTGCTCATAGGATGGTTACCAGATGTTCAAGCAAAAGTAATTGCATCAAAACAAGTTTAACACAGGTGTGTTTTTAATACCAAAACTTTAATTTCTGTGTTTGTCCCTGGCATGTATCACCACCATCCAGTGATGCATGATAGGGAGGGTGATCACATGACTTTTGAAATGTTGCCTACATATCTAACTTCAGTGTGAACTGTTCATGGTTAAGAACTGACATACATGCACAAAAGAACAATAATAGCAACGTCTCCCAAGCACTGTGGTGCCTGAAACATGAAAGTAATGTGTATTTACTTTAAAAGAGTCTCCCCAACGGGGGCTGCTTCATGTAACAGCAGACAGAGGAAACACTACGTTTATTGATTTTTTATTTTTTTTTAAGACTTCTCTAGTGATTCCCCCCAACCCCAAAACAACTAGTTATAAATCTAGCGACTCTTATTCTGTGTTGTTGGAGACTTATGACAGCGACGCTCTGCGGCTCGGTTGGAGCCTGTCTGTTCTGAGCCAGCAGCAGGAGCAGCCATTAGCTCCTCCTTCCTCCTCAGCACTGCAGCCAGTCTGACACAGTCATCCATTTATCACCAAACCTTCACCTGTAGTCAGAGCAGAGGATACCCATTACACTCTGTCCACATTGCAAACAAATCACACATTTGTAAAACTGAGTAACACTATTGATCAATGCTCGCCAGTCGCCATGGAAACCTCCCTATTCCAAATTCCAACTAGCCATCGGGCGGGTGGTATGACAGAGGTAGGGAGCAATGTATTTTTATACCTGGACCGGGCTGTGATGAAGTTGTACCAAGCTGTTGCTGAAAACTGCCAGACAAAAAGTAGTGAGGTGCTTTTAGGCAAAATAATGCTGAGAGCGCAGCTGTTGAGCTCAGTTTTCTTCCAGCTACGTCACACAAACTGCACGTTTTTTTTTTCTAGAAGAGTTTTTTGTTATTGATTCAACACTTTAAAGCATTCACTAGCTAACAAATACAGTTTTCCAGTTTGACCTCAGAAAATATTTTTCAACCATTTGAAAGAACCTTTAATATGCATTTCAGTCTTTCCCATTCTGAATTATTTTTAATGTTGGCAGGCATATGGAAAGTACAGTGTTCCAACATATGTCCATTTTAAATTTTCAGAGTACATTAACAGTCTTCATGTCGACCATTTGGAATGAAGTTAAAGAAATACTAACACCAAAACTCAGCTTATGGCATTCACACTGCATTTTCTTTGCTCTTCATCTATTTGAGTTTCTGATATATCTGAAACCTTATGCAGAATTTTTCAAGCTTGTAGTTTTTAAACCAAATGTTTACCCACTCACTCAGAGACATAAACACTTGTTTGTTCTGAGAGATTTGAACAGCTGCTCAGATTCTTGACTGATGTCAACATGTTCTTCAGCTGCAAAATAAATACAAAAAATCATGGATGTATAATTTTCCAGAGCATCACCTTTAATTTACCAGCTGCCTACTTTGTCTAAATATTACTTTTTCAAGCAAAAAAATAATTATTTGGAGGACAGGCTTCAGCTTTTATAAAAGAAACATACCTGGGTTTGTCATGTGTTTTTGGATATAACTTTGCTGCTTGAAATTCTAAGAGTCATTTTTAGTAACTTTTATTTATTCTGATGATCTATCTCCAATTGGATAAACTTAAATGCTTAATGGATTCAATCAGCAGGGGTGTGGCCTAAGGAGGTCAACATTGTGTATAAAGGCATGTATAATTATTAGTCAGCTTCTTTTCCTTAGGAAAATTGGGCTAACTCAGAGATTTAACTGATTCTGAAAAGTCAAAATTGACCAAAGGTCACTCAGTGATGAGGTGCTCAAGAAACTGTTGATATTGGGGCGTGATCACAGAACCAAACGTTTTGTTGTATGGCGACACTAGATGGAAATTCAGATTTTGTGGAAGTTTAATTTTAGTAAATTGCTCAACAACGCCACCCTGGGAATTTCACCCAGAGAATATTACCTCTTGGTTAAGGCACACAGGTTCAGTTATGCATGGATCAAAACATCTGAGACCGTTTCAAAATTATAAAAACGTTTATTAAATTCTTTTGAAAATGTTTTTAAAAATTAAACTAAAGAAATCAAAGGAAATCAAAGAAAATAGAAGAGCTGCAGCAGTTGAGGTTACCGGCCGGAGGGGGCGCTATGGGGACGACATCCACCAAACACAGCAAATAAAAAAAAAACCTTCAACACCAGACGCAGTGAGACAAGCCAAACTCCAGAATCACAGCACACAGAAGAGGAAGACACCGTCACCACACCAACACCGGATCTCAGCAACTGCAAACAAAAACAGTTAACCAATATAACAATATCAGCCCGACTAAATAAACAAAAGGGCTGTGAACAAAAGTAGAAAAATAAAAATCAGAAAATACAAGTTAAAACATTAAGAGCGGGAGATGAAACGGGCGCGCGCTCCAATCAGGGCGGATAACGCCGCCACAGCCGAACAGATCCGGGAAACGAACGTAGACAGAGCAGCAATGGTTCAACTGTGAGGAACCTATAAAAAATTTGTCACCATTTTAAATAAAACAAGAAACTGGAGCTTAGATGAGTGTTAATTTCTTACCTGCTGATCCACAAAACATGCACACACACTCGCAGACCGAGGAAGAGAAGGAACGCAGCGCAGTGGCGTTTTACCTACGATCACACTTCAGTTTAGATTTTCTGACCAAGGTCAGCTAAAGTGCAGGGAGAGAGAACACCTACCACCAGAACATCAGCGCAACATGCACCAGCCAGCGATCTGTTGATTTCTGCTGCCAGAGTCGTCCGGAACCTGAGTGAAGTTGGCCCCCCCACCTTCTTCAAATCAGACAAAATTGGTGTCAAACGTTTGTGCTACGTTTGTGCTGGTTTGTGCAGCAAAAATTTTCGTTTGTGCCGCTATCATTTTAAAGATATAAAGAAACGTTTCCAGAGGTCATCCAAGGTCAACCAACCCCCCACCTTCTTCAAATCAGACAAAATGGGTGTCAATCAACTCAGCTACATTTGTGTTGGTTTGTGCAGCAAAAATTTTCGTTTGTGCTGCTTTGGCTTTGAAGATATTAATGAAAGTGTAAAGGTCAAAAGGTCAACCAGCCCCCCCACTTTTATGAAATCAAACAAAATAGGTGTCAAACATTAGTGCTATGTTTGTGCTGGATTGTGCTGCAAAATTTTTTGTTTGTGCCGCTATCATTTTAAAGATATAAAGAAAGTTGGATTTGTTGGACTTGTTGCTTAGAACAGGGGATGTTGTGTATGTTTTCATCCAAACAGATGAGTGTGATAATGACTTCTGGTGGTCTTTGTTGACTCATGTTCCAAAACCCCCAACATTTTCATGGACTACCTGTCGATCTGCTAACAGATAATATAAAGTTAAAGTTGCATCAGACAGTACAATAATTTTTTCCATCACTCGTTGCATGAAATCCAGTCTTTGCTGTCCAGCTGCCAATACTCTTCAAAGAGTATTGTTCTACAGCATCATGTACTGTGCAATGACTATCTGAACTTCTCTGAGCCTACCACACTGTCCACAGCAGGTGTGTTGTTACAGGGCCAAGTATCTCCAGATCCACTGAAAAACTTCCAACTGTTTCAACAAGTATCAGAGGAATCATAGCATCTGTTTGATTTCATCAGCGGAGGCTTGGATTGGGCTTTGAGGTTCCCAGTGCTGCTGGAGCGGTCTGTGTGTCACACAGGCAGACAGCAACAGACACATCCTCACCACTCCTCTGCTCTAATGGTGTAAACATCATCACTCTGATAAGAATATTTGAGTTTGTTTACATACAGGATCAAAAGCAAACTACAGCATGTCCAAAACTCACAGGGGATATGACAACCTACTGGCTTCCAAGTTTGGGTGTGCAGTTTGTAGACTAGCTAGCAGTAGATCAGAGGCCCTCGAGCCTTTCACCACCCAGCCATTTTCACAGTCACCAGTGTATACCAGTGTTTAATGGTAAAATGCAGAACATACAGGCCCGATTACCTGTCTGATTGGTCAAATTTCTGACACCAGTCAACACAACATGTAAGTCTAAATATAAGTCAAGAGTTACAATAGTAACTCATGTAATTTTGGTTTATTTGCTCATGTAACTGTGGCAACTACAACATTTAGTTTTGAGTTCAAATCTCAACTCTGAAAGGACAAATGTTTGTTCTGACTTTTTATGTCACCCATATTCCAAGGAAAGTGAACAGGTTCCTTTAGCACTCACCTCACAGCTTACAATATATCATCAGATGGCAGTATTGTCTGGGATCCCTGGCTCAGCAACATCAGAGCCAGGGACCTAAAAGGACTCAACGGCCTAAAGAAGGCTGGTTCTGTTCTGGTTCTGCTCTGTTCAGTTCTGGGATTGACTGTGGAACCTCTGGAAATGACGATGCAAAGAAGGATTCTTTGTAAAATCAAGAAAATTATGGACAATCCTGAACATCCTTTTCATGAGACTGTCCAATGAAAGCCTGACTGTTACTCTGGATTCAAAGCAGAGTGTATTTTCTATCCAAAAAGTTACTCAAATAAATGTATCTGAGTAAATCTAACTACTACTCATGTATGGAAGGCAGCTTCACAAACATATTGCATGACTTGGTCAGCTGGATTCAGGCAGCCTAGGTGTGTCAGACTAAAACCAGTTTAACTAGGGCCTCGTTTCTCCAGCCACAGTGCCTGAGTTCCCGATGGTGTCGGAGCCTCTGTCCTCCATCTATCTGACCTTTATGTGACTCTGGATAAAAACACACAAAAATCAGAAAACCCCTTCAGTGGCAACAGTCATCGATGAAGGTCACATAACTGCTTTAATTCTATTGGCTCCATTTAGTGGAGATTGGTTGGCCTGGGTTTTTTCTCTGTTTGCCTATCCCAGAGGCAGACTTTCTGCTTTGTCCTTGGACCCTGTTCTCACACTTCACAGCCAGTATGAGTGGTTCAACCAGACACACACACCAACGCATAAGCACATTGTGTACACACACAAGTCTACAGATGGATCAGTCCTGGCCCTTGGGAGTGAGAAGTGTGAGCCAGAGGCATTTCTATCTAATAAAGCTCTAACAGCTCCTGTGTTTATTTCTGGTTCAGTTTAACACCTTCTGCTCACTGCTCGCCCTCCATCAGCCCCCTGCCCACCGGGACACAAATGACACCAAAAACACTGAGCGAGCTCTGAAACACCTAGGCTTGCTTGACTTGCTGTGTGTGAGTGCGTGTTGGTGTCCTGCCCCCCCGGGGATCAGACGAGTGCGGTTGGATTTTCTCTTTCACCAAAATTCCCCAAGTTAAGTTGGTATTTTTCTGCCACCACAGTGAGGGGAAACAAAGAATGCTGCCCCAATTTCATTTTTTTGACCCCAATGAGTGAGTATAGATGTGAGGTTAGAATGGTCTGGCAGAGCAAGTCCAGCGTTGGAGAAATGCATATTTTAGTGGTCATTAGTTCTGGCATTACTTTCAATAAAAATAATGGCAGGACTTTACTCTTAGGCTACGTTCAAACAGGAGGGAAATGCGACTCAATATGGTTTCTTTTCCTAAACGTGACCCATATCCAGCTTTTTCATTGCAGTTAGAATGATTCAGTTCTGTTGTATGGTACCGATGAGTTTTGAAATTTCTCTTGTATTTGTATGTAACATTTTCTGTTTTGCTTTCCTCACACTGTTGGTTTGTGTGACTTTTTTATTTATTGTTTGTTTTTTTTCCATAGGTTATCATATAAAACTGCTTTTTTATTATTCATGTATGCCTTGTCAAACTATTTTCTCTGAATTTTCAAAAAAGACAAAAAAATGTGTTATATTTTTGTCAATTAATTTAAATTGTTACAAGCAGCAATGAATTGTGGTTAACATACTTAACCTAAGTCCACCTGGATGCAGGCTTATCCAAAGTGTGGATCCAGATCGCAAAGGGGGCGGGGTGACAGAGCACTGTGGAGAACTGGGGCACAATAGGCACTCAGACCCTTCAGTTGAAGGACACAAAGGTGGAAGTGTGAGTATTGGGACCAGCCATAGAATGAAAGCGTTATACTCAGAGTCCTGGTTCCAATACTTGTACTTCCACCCTTGTGTCCTTCAACTGCACTTTCATGCTGAAGGGTTTGAGTGCCGAGTGTGTTCCAGTTTCCCACCTCCGTCTTTCTCCCTGCCCAATTTGGGTCATATTTTCACACTTCTGCTAAGCCCATATCCAGACGGACTCCAGCGAAGTGTATTACCCACAATTCATTGCTGTATGTGACGTTTTGAGCTAAAAGGTGAAATTATGGCAATTTTGTTTTTTTGTAAAAAAAATGCATGACAAGGCACACATCAGTAATAAAAAAATTTGAACTGAGGAGGAAAAAGAATAGATAAAAAAAGAACATGTATTGCAGTGAGGAATGTAAAACAGAAAAAGTTACAAAAGTAAGAGAAGTTTTAAACATTAACTGTTTTTGGTATAAAGATTCAGCTTTTTGTTGTTGCTAGTAAACCATAAATAAAATGGGTCTGTGATCAGCAACTTTAAAATTCATCCATTGATGCCAGCATCCATTATTACGTCCGTAAACAGAGCACTGCTGTGTGATCTATGTTTTACTTCTGTGCTTGTGGGTCGCTGTGGGGTTGAAAACCGTTCTACACAAGAATGCACACCCAAAAAATCCTAGTCAGTACATCATTTTGTTGTTTAGGATTTTTTAAAAAATATTTCTTTTCACAGATCTGAGTAAAAAAAAAAAAAAAAAAAAAAAAAAAAAAAAAAAATATATATATATATATATATATATATATATATATATATATATATATATATATATATATATATATATATATATATATATATATATATAAAACTTTGGAGTTGTATTGATAATTAGATAATCCAGCACCTGAGCACTTGGATGCACCATAACAGCCGGGAAATCCCCTCTGGTCAGGAGGGACACAGCAGGACAATACTAATGTGTTGTTGCAAAAACAGCACTGCATGCATACCAACCAACGGGACTGTACTTGATATTTTTGGTATGAATACACTGTAACACCCATAAGTAACTACGTCCAAAGAGGAAAAAGCTTGGATAGCTATGATCACAATCAGTACCTCATTTTCTAAACCTCTTGTAAATGTAATGTTTTAGCACCTGTCTAGAATGGAAAACACATACAGGTTCAGGGCTTTAAAGACAAAATATGTACTGTAATCACAAGGATTCAGACTCCACTGAAAATGAGTGATAAATGACTGCATTAACACTTTATTTGAAGGGGGTTGAATAAGACTGTCATGACACTGTCATAAACATGACATAACACCTGTCATGAACATCAATAAGTATTAATGAATAGTTATGACTGTTGTCATAAAGCGTCATTCAGTAAATAATGACACTTTTAATACAAAGTTGACATTATTCAAAATGTCTTCGTTATGACAACTTGTCATTAACCAAGAAATCATGATCTAACATAAATTTGTCATAATAGTAGTCGTAATGATTTAATTATTACAGTAGCAAAAGCTTTAACAAAATAATGATTAATATTTCCACTCCCTGAAATAAAGCAAAACAAGTAGGACAAGCAATAAAGATTTCACTAAGCTTTATTACACGGTCAAATGATTTAATAAGACTCATTAACAATTTCTTTTACATCAACTAAAGTGGAACAAGTAGCACCAGTTATGAATATGTCATAAAGTGTCATTAATATTAACTTTTACCTCAAGTAAATTGAAACTAGTAGCAACAATTATAAAGATGTCATTTAGTTTTATTACAGTGTCAAATGCTATGCTAACAGAGTTAGCATAGCATTTACCTCAGTCTTACCTCAAATGTAGTGAAACACACTGGACTACTTATAACTACCATCATAGCTGTAGAACAAACCCTTTGTACATTAGAATAAAACAAAAGATAACTTGTTCTAAGATAACAGAGGGTTTAACGTCTGGTCAGTATATTGTTACTCTGAAATGCTGATTGAAAAACTAAAACAGAATTACTTATTCTTTAACTTAAGAAAATAGGTTCTTTCAACAGTAACATTTTTTGCTTTATGTCAGCCATCTCCTTCGTAATAGTCTTCCTGTAATGCTCTGAAAACAGGAGCATTCTAAATTATTTCTAACCAGATACTCTAACTTAGGATTGTTTGCAAGAAGCTTATTAATAAATAAATAGATTTAACATCAGTTTTAGTTGTCTAAAACGTAACTTAACTCAGCTGGTGAATGTTGATTCCTGCTCCCCATTCCCCTCTTACCTGGCTTTCCCACCCCACTTCACATGGTGAAAATATTAACACAAAAACGACTTACCTAATTTTCTTGGGGAATATTTCATCTGCTTCTTTCTCTTTGGTGAAATAGGAACTTCTTTCTCTGGTGGCTGGTCCTTATGATCATCCTCCACACTTCCACACTCGTAGCATGTCTTCATTAGCCAACTTTGTCCTCCCCACCATGTGTCCTTAGGCTAGCCTGGGTCTTCATGTGGCTAAACTTGCCAAAGCAAAGAACACAAGCACTGTGTCACATCAGCCAAGTCGCTAAATAATGCACATGAAGGATAACTTTGACTAATATATTAGCTTTTAATTGCTAGATTAAAACTGGAGGGGGAAAAACAATTTGCCTGTCTTTAAAATATATTTCATATTAAGGGCTAATGTTACAGTAATTGTGTTTAATAACTTTAGCTAACATTAACTTACAGCAAGGTAGGATTGGCTTGAATTGCTTATAGCTAACATTACAGAGAAAGAGAACATAGTCAATGTTATTTTCTCAAAGAAAATGTAAAGTTAATAAGACACATACCTCATATGTATTAGGTATCAAACTTCGGCTTGTTTTTAAACAGGAGGTCTGGCCGTTATAACTTGTGTTAGGTTTGCGCCACAATATGGAAGATTTCTTCTTCACCAACACACTGCACGCCTGTCCGTGCACTGCTGCCTCTCACTGGTGGAGATGGTGTATTGCACTACTTAGCCCTTGTGTTTAGAAATGGGGTCCATACCAACCGACCCCGCACACGTAAAACTTTTATCATTTGCCACAGTTCTCTACGTTTGCCTCAGTCCTCGCACGCATGAGGGTTAAAACAGCCTTAAATAATGTTTCAAATGCTAAGTTCATAAGTGCTTTGTTGACATCTTGCTGTAAAACTTTAGGATCGATTAAATTAAGAAAATTAAGACTAAACAACATGGCAGAGCTTTATAATATTACTACATAAAGCTAATTTTTAAAGTTTAATCGGTAATACTTTTATAACAAATTTATGTCAGATCATGATTTCTTGGTTAATGTCAAGTTGTCATAACGAAGACATTTTGAATAATGTCAACTTTGTATTAAAAGTGTCATTATTTACCGAATGACGCTTTATGACAACAGTCATAACTATTCATGAAGACTTACTGATGTTCATGACAGGTGTTATGTCATGTTTATGACAGTGTCATGACAGTCTTATTCAACCCCCTTCAAATAAAGTGTTACCATGACTTCTGTCCTTTTATTGTGTTTGAAACAGAAGGAAACTGCTTTGGGAAAAGGTCGGGGCAGCTCTCAGACAAGCTAAATGCAGAAAAGAACAGGCTGCTAGTGGATTGACCATTCTGAGAAAATTACCTCCAGAGCCCACACACACACACACACACACACACACACACACGCACACACACACACACACACACACACACACACACACACACACACACACACACACACACACACACACTGCAAATTCCTTCCACTCTGGGGCTTTAGCAAATCCAGATGTGTTTGTGGGCTGAAGACAAAGACAGGCTTTGAAAGCATTTCTTCAGTGTTTGAATTGGTTGAGTTCTGACTCCTGTTGTGAGGAATGTCATCAGCACTGTTTCATGCAAATTTTCTATAATGACTATACATGATGAATATGCAAATATCTGTATAAGGTGCAGAGTCAGGCAGACAACCAATCTAATGACCTTTGAAGTGATGCGAAGCCAGAAAAATAAAGAAAACCCATTTCCAGCAGGGCTGCAGTAGCTTCATGAACAGAAAGCAGCACGCACAATCAGTTTGCCAAAGTGGATTTGGATTCTGCTTAGGGCTGCAGGACTTCAGCAGGACTTTTCATGTCTTCGCGGAAGGTTGTGACGACTCAGCAAAGCCAAGAGGTGGTCAGCCCTTCACTAAGTTTTGTGCTCATCAAGAACTACAGGAGGCGAGGAAAAAGGAGGAAGCTCATTGAAAGAGTGAAGAGAGAAAAAAATAGGTCACAGCTGTTCTCTATCTTCCCCCTCCACTCCAAACCCGCAGCCAAACAAACCCCATTCCACCTCCTCAGCAATCCAAATCGCATGTACACGCTTGGAACAGACCTCACGTTTCATGTTTATTTTATATGTGCAGGGAAAAGAAAGAGGAGAAAAAAATACATTCCAGAGGAAACATGATCTGGTGGTCAGGAAGAAAAAAGAAGGAAGAGAAGGAGGAGGCAGGAAGAAAACATGAGATTTTTATCAGTGCAGTCATGTCTGCAGTGCTGGGAAGGTGTGTCACCATGTGGAAAAGGTTTTGGATTTGCATTACCTGAGTTCATGTAAAAGTTAGTCAAGTAACGAGAATAAAACCTCACTCATATGACAACGAGGACATTCTTTGTGCTGCACTTTGCTTTAATGCCAACGGGACCCTTTCAGACATGGCACTGTAGCACTTAAACTGTTAATATACAGCAGACAGATTCAAGTGTATGTGCATGTCCAGAGTGGTGTGTGTGTCACCGGGGTTCAATCCCCAGCAGGTCTGCTCAATCAGAGATATTCTCTCTTATGCTAATAGACAAATTTTATTTGATATGACGGAAAGTTTTAGACAAGACTGTTGAACTGTAGCTCACTGTGACCTGAACATTCATAAGTAGCTCACTGTCTGAAAACTGTGTGCAGCCTGAACAGTTTACTGAGGTCCTCTATAGTCACTGACCCACAGGACTAATAAAACAAAAACTCCACAGAATTGCAGGTATCAGTGAAAGCAAAAATGTAGTCAGTATCACATTTTGACACTTCAAGTATAAACCCATTCATATATTTTTGGGTATCCAAAGTGCAGTAAATATGGATATTTTGTTCAGACAAATAAATTAAACTCCTTAAATAAGTGTTGTGTCAAGAATATTACTACTTCTCCGCTAACTCACACTCACACATTGACTTAGTATTTTGCAGCAGCAATGATAAGGCTGTCTTTACCCAGGGTTCTATTTTTTTGTAGTTTTTGTTAAATATGTTTTGATATTCTCCTTATGCTGTCACTAAAATGTCTAATTCCATTGATGAAATATGCAGACTTATTTTTTTTCCTGTTGTCATGGTGAATTACATTATCTGCATTCCATCAATGAGGGCTTCTTCACACTTAACTCTTGGGTAACTTGACTTAGAATTGAGTCATCTCGCTGATATCTCCTGTTCTGAAACTGAAAACCCTGAGTGTCACAGAACTAGGTGAGTTCATTCAGAGTATCTGCCTTCTACTCGGAGTTTGCTAACCCTGCTTCCTGAAACAGGGACTAGGTTCAGACAGCAGGGCTTGGAGGCGGCAGCTCTGAGGAGGAGCTGTGTGGAGAAAGGCGTTTACAAGAGTCAGCATTTATGTCCAGCTGACTGGTTGCCATGGGAGATTAAAGGATTTCTCAAACATGCATGAAAGAATAAAAGCGACATTAGGAAAGTTTTTGAGGAAGGAATAATATATAACATATTATAAAGCTAAAAAGAATGATTTTATTTTACATAGTATTTGTATTGTACATGATTTTGACACTTAACATCTCTGACAAGACGACAACTATCTCTATCACACCTGTCCTTATGTGACAGCAGTCAGTCTGCTGGTTATATTGATAGAGTAATTTCAGCTGGACTCTTGGAGCTTCAGATTTGCTGATAATGTGGCTGCAATAAAACACTGACCAGCTTTAGAAAAATACAGAAAAACCTTTTTGTGATGTAACATAAACCTTTCAAACTTTTGGCAAAAAAAAAAAAATCCACTTTACCAAATTCAAACAAAAAAAAAGTTAAAATAAATATATATATATATATATATATATATATATATATATATATATATTTTTTTTTTTTTTTTTTTTTTTTTTTTTTTTTTTTTTGGTGGATCTTTGCCAAGTTTCATCCCCTGGAAAATAAAAGGAACAAAATATCAAAAGAACACGGGCACTGAAAAATGTTACAAGGCTGGTCCTAAAACTTCTCAGGTTGAAAAGGTCATAAGAGCTATCGCACCCCTGCAGCAAGCTGAGGATAGTTTCCTTAAAAAAAGATAAATAGATAAAAAGTGGAGGTATGTGAGAATTTGCAAAATGAACCTTATTTGTTGCTCTTGTTCCCATTCCTTGCCGTCTCCTGACATAGCAAAAAGGCCAAACTCTTAAATTCCCCGGTTTGCATATCGCATATAAATGGACAACTTTAGGGACATACTGTACTGCATTGGTTTGTACACTTACATTTAAAAACAAGTTAAAATTGGACAAAATCCACAGCATTTATATGGCCTGACGACGGGCCAGGGGATTCACATGTGGACAGCAATGAGGAGGAGCAGTTTTTAATTTCCACTTCAAATTTAGATTTAGATTTATTTATCTATGTCCCAAATGGGCAATTAATGTTACAGCAAGTATAAAAACTAAAAGACAAAGTATCAAAGTTAAAAAAAAAGACATATAAAAAAAAAACATCCCATAAAAATCAATACATAATGGGAATGTATATCATCGTCAACTGACAGTTGCTACAAACATCAGTGATGTATATAATGTCATGATTCGGTGTAGTGGTGAACCCAAATGCGGCAGGCATGGAACCAGGAAGTAATAGTGATGATTTTAATCATAAGATAACAGCTCAAACAGTCCAAATCAAACAGGCAGCGCAGCAGAGAAGACAAGACTAAGCACTGGTAACAACTGTACAGATGGGACTGACACGACGAGCTGATGCCGTCACAGGACTTAACCAGTTCTACTGTAACGACAATAGACAAAACTACATACCAACAAACAACTGGGTAGAGACAACCACAATCTGACAACAGACAGTGACAAATGGTGGACTTAAATACACAGGGAGTAATCAGGAGAACTAGACACACCTGGGAAGCAATCAAGGGGAAGGAGACAGGACACCACAAAGACTCACATGGGAAACTGATCTAAAATAAACAACGGAAAAACCCAAGTCCTTACATATAACAGCAATACACCAACAATCAGATGTGAGTCCCCCTATCTTGTCAAACATCAAGAAGAGGAATTGCTGTAAAGGAGAGCTTGTCTGAGCCGGAGGGCAGAAGGCAGAAACTGGAACTCAGCATGTAAAGAGTGAGAGCTGTCAGCAGGAATGGCATTGGTTTTCCTCATGATGTGTTCTATAAGTGTGCATTGTTCAACTCCTAAGATCCTAAGATCATCCCTCTAATCCACTAGCTAGCCTCTTCAAATTAGCCAACGTCAATCAGCAAACACCTGGTGGAGCTGTACATCTGCTGAGCTCACAGCTATGTAACAACGTTGTTAAAGGGTTAATAAAGGAGTGAGCCATGTTGTGATGACTTCCTGAAGCCTGGTCCACCTTTTGCTGCTGAGTATAATTTTAAATACATTTGGAAAACAAGAATTATACACTCCAGTTTCAGTACTGTTCAGATTGTTTTGATCCACAGGATGGTGTCAACCTTCTCCTTTCTTTTTGCTTTTTGTTTTCCTTTATTTGGGTCTGTGTTGTGGGGATCATGCACACAGCTAGGTTTGTTTTCCTCCACACCAGCTACAGAACTGTAGAGTGACTCAGTTGACAGTAAGGTAACCGAGCTGCTCTGTCACATCACTGCCTCTCCTCTCTGTGGCCTGTCACCTCATCTCATGAGGCTTTTCTCTCCTACTGCTCTGCTTAAAGGCAGCAGAAATCACTTTCTGCTGAGTCGCTAAAACCAATAGTCAGGATAGCACCAATGTCTCTACAAACTAAGCTTTCCTTCAGTGCTCTGGTGCCAAAACATGCCCGAAAACACACCTGCACAGGTGCATTTCAACTGTTTTTCTAGACTTAAACTATCACTCCCAGGTTTTGGGGTTTATTTCCGGGTACTGATGTCATTCTAAACCAAGAAAACAAGAAGCTGCTAACACCTCGTTCCCTTCTGTCAAGCTTCCACTGCTAATTGAGCATATGCTTCCCCCCCACTGTACCTCATTAGAGGTAGAGAGAGGGAAGGGAGGCGAACAGAGATGCAGCGAACACAGAGGGAGGGACAGGAGGAAGTGATTGATGTCTGATTTTAATAGAAGATGCTTAATGGGAGAAGGAAACAACTTTACCTTATGTTTGGTGACTTAAGTGAAGCTAAGCCAAGAGGCTTCATGCTACATTAAGACTCTCATCTCTGTGTTTGCATACACACAAAGACCTAGGCCCTGCTTGGATTTGACTTTGTTTACAGAGCACACGCTCTCAAAGTAACCACACAGTCAGATTGTATAGAAACACAATATCCTGTTCAGACACAGACTGCTGACTGTTCACTTATTGAATGTTTAGTGTCATTTTATAAATAAGAACTTTAACACCCTGTAGAGGCGTTCTATTGGATGAAAACCTACCAGACATTTTAAATGACATTTTAAACTGAAAATCTGATTAATGTGCAAGTACATTAACCTGACAAGAAGACAACACAAAACAACCTGGAAACTGTAACTGGTGTATTTTTATGAAGCTACACATTAAGGAAATAAAACCTGCCTTTTTGTGTGTCATATCTGATTTTTAGTTCTTGTGCTTTCTCATTTCTGTTTATGGCCGAACAGCCAGCTGCTTTCCATAGCTTTTACATGTGCTCCTAACGATAACACATATTTGTTTTCCAAGCAAAATGCAGGCAAATGCCAGCAGAGGAGACGCCTTGTGAACTGCAAGTTTTCTGCAAAGAAGACACAGACTATTAACGAATCATTTATCATCTTCTGAATCAAAAATGAAATGAAAAGTTTCTTTATTTCAAACTTTAAATCATTCAGTTAGTGTTTATATACTAAACAATTGTTTTCAGTGGTGAAATTTATGTTAGTCTTTTAAAAAGTGTCAAATCATTGGCATGCATTAAACAGAGAGAACATACAAGAAGATTGTGGAAACTACTAAAATTAAGAACTGTCCAACGGATTGTTAAAATTTGGAAGGAAAGTGAGGAAATATCTTCAAGAAATTTGATCAGAAAAAAATTTGAAGGCTGATGATCAGAGATTATACAAACATTTGGTGAAATCAAATCAGAGAAAAACAAGAGCAGAACTCAGAGCTGCTTAATAGTGAAAAAAAAGAGCAATTTCCACACAAAGGGTTAAAGGAACTCACTTAATCCCACTGAGGATCTTTGGGATAAAAATATTGACCTTGTCTTCTGCCTCCTCTGCTTCTGCTGCAGGTTCTGTCTGTTTCTTCATGTCAGGTGGTGGCATACGCTATTCTCCAGTGTTGTGTTCAAGACCACCTAACCCGAGACCAAGACAAGACCAAGACCAGAGTGTATCGAGACTGAGACAAGACCAAGACTTTTAGGGTCCGAGACCAAGTCAAGACCAAGACCGAGGGGAGTCGAGACCGAGTCAAGACCAAGACCAGCGGCCCGCGCTACATGACACAATAAAATGTAAAATATGATCGAAATTGCTTCTCAAAATAATCTAAAAGATCCATATTACCATAAAACACCTAGATATTAAATACTTAATACATTTTACCAATATTAAATATTCCATTTATGTGCTAAAAAGTGTGATGGTCTCGTGCCATCCCTAAAAACATAACGCCCTGGGCATTTGCCCATATTGCTCATATAAGAAACCACCACTGTCTGCACCATTAAACATAGCAATTGAGGCAATTCCCTGATGGTAAATAACACTCAACTATGAACACTGACCAAGGAGCAACAAGCAAGAAGTAACCAAACAGAAGGAGCTCATCGTGACTGTTTTCACTCTCTATCCCAGTACATGAAGCCTGGTAGTCTGACACCATGGCAGACATTACAGCTGCCACTTTGAACAAAACCAATCAAAGAGCAATGTGCATGCTCTGCGTGCTCTTTCGTTCTTGTGTTTTAGTTATTTGTTAATTTAAATATTAACGTACATAATAAAATAAAATAATAATGCAGTGTACACAGAGCATTACAAGAACAAAGAACGGGTGTTCTGTCAGGTCAGTCAGTGTGTTGTAGCTGACTCCAGCTGCAGCCAGACCCTGCTTTAAATACACTTTGAAATCATGACAACACATGTCTATATAGTTATCATTGAAAACAATTTAATGACTCATGTTCATCATAACTTGCTGCGTATGGTGGACTGACAACTCCTCTGACGGTCGGATTTCTTAATGCTTAATGCATGTATGCTATCCTGACAGTGTATGGTAATCTGATAGAACAACGGCTCTCAATGACACTCCAGTCCTATCTAATAAGTAAAGAGCCGTGGAGAAGAATCGACTGTTTCTGAATGTCACATCACTATATTGCAGACTTTTGGACATAGCGTTGTCTCATAATGCGACAAGTCAGTCAACACCTCCGCACAATAATTCAGCACAGTGAGTGATAACATTTTTCATCACAATGCTTATGTGTCTCTGTACAGCTAGCTTTGCTAACATCAGGTTAACGGAGCTTACCTTCTTTGAGCTACTTTTCTAAGTGATGAAAAAAGTTAGACGTTGTCCCCACCGTCTGTGAAAGCGAAGCACTGCTGAGTTAGCTGTGGCCATCGGATTTCTTACTGTTTATGCAGCGCTATTATATTACTGACGATTAGACAAACATTTTCTGCCGCTGAGAGGAAACCACTGCGCATGTCCTGGAGCGCCGCGCGCGTGGAAAGTGGGGAGGGGAGGCGGAGGGAGAGTAAAAGGTGGGGAGGGGAGGGAGAGTAAAAGGTGGGGAGGGGTGGGGGGAGTAACAGAAACAGTAGTTGCTTGGATTTTAATCGGTGGGTTTTGCATCCACTGAAAACAAAGATGTTAACAAATGAAGTGGACAGTATGCTGCACGTTTAGTGATATTTTCACAGTTGCGGTCTTGACTGGTCTTGAAATAAAATGCCGAGTCCTCAGCGCCCGAGACCGAGACAAGACCGAGACCAAATGCGGTCGAGTCCGAGACGAGACCGAGATCATCAAAAAATGGTCTTAAGACCGGTCTTAAGACCAAGACCAACTTCGAGTACCACAACACTGCTATTCTCATTGTTAACATGGTGCCCAGGCATTATTTCATTTGATATGTCTTGAATGGATCACAAAATTTGTGAAAATTAAAATGCCAAACCAACAGAAAGGCTGAGGCCGTTACACCACAACAACATGGCTGTTCTAACGAGCCGTTATTTTCTCACCCTGTAGTATATATACAGCTATTCCTGCATCATGCAAAGATGTAAAGAAAAGATCAAACTGTTCTGTCATGGATGTAGAAGTGAGCTGGAGTAGGCATCGGTTTTCACCCAAAACATGTTACAATACCATAAACTACAAATTAAGGACAAAACAATACATTAGAATACAATAAGATAACTTTATTAAACCCCCATAGGGGAAATTACAGTTGATAGTTGAAGCTGCCAGGTCTGGAGCACTAAAACTGGTTCATTGTTTCAAACAAACAACTGTGAGGCTTCTCTGTCATGTCATCCCACATACCATTGTGGGAAAAAGCTTTAGTTTGACTGACAGAATGAACTCCTCTGACGATTATGTCCAACGATTCAAAACAAAAAACCATAATTCACTCTGTAATTTGCATAGTGGTTACAAACAATCCTTTAGATAATTTCGTCATGTCAGCAGTGACCCAACCTAATGAAGAGGGCACATTCTGGAAGTGTCAGAATAATTTTATGAGTGTAAAAAAAAAAAAAACAGGTGCCTTACAAAGGAAAACTGTCTGTCCTTCCATCCACACACCCATCTATCTATCTATCTATCTATCTATCTATCTATCTATCTATCTATCTATCTATCTATCTATCTATCTATCTATCTATCTATCTATCTATCTATCTATCTATCTATCTATCTATCTATCTATCTATCTATCTATCTATCTATCTATCTATCTATCTATCTATCTATCTATCTATCTATCTATCATTTTCATGTGTGTATTAAGAAGACTGGAGTTTCTGTTTTTACAGTATTACTTTCTATCCTTTCCTGTTTGGTTTAATTTTGAGCAATTGTGATTCAGTCCAATCAGGATTTATCCAGTTGAAAGTACACTGAAGATTTAATGAACCTAAAAAACCCTCAGCAGTGCAGTAAAATTAGAAGGTTTGAGCTTTGCATCTTCTATAGCGTGGCTGAATTTCTGTAAAAATGTGATGTAAAAATAATCTCTGTGCTTCAACAGGGACAGATTCAGGTCTCATCACTTCACTCAAAGTTCTCCTATAAAAGTGGAGCAGCGTCTAAACTAGAGAAGTCCAAAGGTTTTCTTTATGTATTGGACCTGACTGTTTTCTTTGCCGTTTGTAAGCATTGGCAGATATTCTGCTGGTGTCCGCCGTGTCTGTCCGGCAGAAGCCTGTTCCCATGGATCTAATGAAAACCACAGGCCAGAGCTTGCAGCCAATCCAGGCTAAACGCTCCTGACAGCTCAGCGGCTCCAGGTCAGCCACGTTCCCTTCCAAGAAACACATAGACACACATATAAAGGTCCATATATTTATCTGCTCCCCCACACACATACATGGAGGCGTACTGCCTCAGGCCTGTCCCTGCTGTGTCAGACCTGGGATTCACCTCCCTCCATTTCACCATGTTTAATCAATGTGCCTTTGGCAAGCGCTCATCTCTGGCTCCGACTATACCTTCATCCTTCCTCATCAGACCCATCTCTGTATCCTCAGTTAGCCCTGATCTGCACATCGACCTAAAGTCATGTTCACCTTGAGTTCTAAAACCGTTCTGTCACACTTTCCTTTTCTTCCACTCTCTCCTATTTCAGTCATGTTAAAGTCATTGTTTCCTGAATCAATAGTTTTTTTTATTGTTCAAAACTACAGTACTAATAAAAAAAAAAACTAAAACCAATTTTTTTTTAAAAACAGCAGAAATAGATGGTGGTGGGACTGGGATGAGATAGTGATAGATAGATTAGGTCAGGCTTTCATTCTAATTTGATTTAGAGAAATCTGATCTTCTGACTAAATTGACATTTTTGTGACATTATCAGTTAATTTCTGTTAATATTTTCCACCAAAAAAAGGTTTTAGGAGAAAAAAAAGTTTTCTAACACAGTGTATTAATTAAATATTACAAACTCGGATTTCTGTAAATTGAATAATAAGCTCTGATAAGGGTAAGTACATGTGAACTGAACATTACATCTCCATCTCTTTTCTGTCCTGATGGAATATCTCCTCCTACTCATCACTCATTGATCTCAGATTCTCAGGAAACTGATCCAGATGTGAGAACAAGTCATTCATTTTGATGCTCATGTTGCTCCATAGTTCAGAAAGTTGACCTGATTGAGCAAAACCAATGTGATTTTTGGATTCAGCTCATCAAATTGACCCTAAAATAGTCAGAAAATCCCAGACATTTTTTTTGTCTGTTGACCAGTGCTACTGACTTTGTCTGACTGGTGATGTATTGGTGAAAGGGTAAAAAGCTTAAGGGGACCCATTGACCCCATCTCCTAAGACAACAGCGGTTTACAAAAAAGTTTAAGCTTAGCTAAAATTAAGTCTAAACTGATTTTTCCTGTTTTTAGAAAGTAGGAAACCTACATAAAAAAAAAAAATGTTGGCGGACGAATAAAAAAAATTAGGGGAAAAAGAAACGCTTAGCAGTAATGTGGAAAAAAGAATAATTCTTTAAGTCAGAGTTGTTTTCTTTCTTAAGTATATGGAATTCATCTTCATAAGCTGCAAGAACTTCTCAAAAGCTTTAGGAAGCCTAGAAAGCCTGCTTTGAGTGTGTCTTAGAGAAATGCACAGCATAATCTACTTTTTCCCTCCCCCCCGAAGCATAACAAAGAGCTCAGGAAGAGCATCTGTGATGCTAATTCTGCAGGAATAAATATGCAACACAAAATTCAGACACTTTAGGAGAGCAGAAAAGATCAAGAAGAGTAGTGATGTAAAAAGAAACGACGCTTAAGGGGGCTGCCAGAAGGGAACACAGTAATCCGTTAACAGAGTCTAAATATTCACTGTGTGGAGAAGACAGAAAATTAGAACATGTTCATACTGAAATATGAAAATAGGTTATATTGAAAGAAGAGCAGCCAATCTCATGTTTTAAAGCATTACCTGGTGATGTGGCAGGGGCTTATATCTGCTCATCCTGTGTGAGAGAGATG
Organism: Poecilia mexicana; assembly: GCF_051168715.1. Lineage (NCBI taxonomy): Eukaryota > Metazoa > Chordata > Actinopteri > Cyprinodontiformes > Poeciliidae > Poecilia > Poecilia mexicana. The sequence goes on along the minus strand of NW_028263379.1, from coordinate 1,554,876 downwards.
ACTTTTGTCTCGTTGGAAACATTGAAACCAGGAGAATGATCAAATCCAGAGGAATAGGACACATTGGCACATTTCTCAGAATTCTTAGTTCATCTCTCAAAATGAAATATCTGAGTCAGTGAACATATCAGTCCTTGTTTCATTGTGTTCAGATAAGACAGTCAGACTGATTAGTCATGTTGTCAATATAATAGAGCTCTCTAGAGGGACGTTCTGCTGTAAACCATGGCTAAAGCTTTGATGTCAAGTATTGGAAAATGTTATTATGGGACATCAATGGCAAGAAGCAAAATTTGTCAAATTATTTTAGGTTTTCAATACTTGAATTGCACAATGTGACTTCACTTGTTTTTATATGTTCCAACAATTGATTCTTTTTAGGCAATTTATTTGCATAGATTTCAGTAAATACAACCTATTTTCTCGGTTAGGAACCAGTCAACCAGGTGACACAAAGTGTAATGTCATGATGCTGATGTTACATTTGGGTTTCCGCCTTTGGTAAGGCACATACCCATCAATGGATGGGAAAGTTCACTATGTCAGAACAAATTTGTTTCCATCTCCCCTTTAACGCACTAACTCTTTTTCAGAAAAGCTAAAACCACCTCAAGCAAGCAAGGGTTAAAACGTCTTTGTGAAAACAAGGAAGTTATTTTGATTTTTACTGTTTCCATCAGCCTTTACTAATGTGATCCTTCAAAATGCATGCAAAGGTTTCCTAGTGTATTATCAGCCTGGCGGGCCGTCAGGCTTTACTTGTGACCAGGCTAATCATTGTTTGTTTATTTATGTCAGACTTTTTTTTTTTGGCTTTTTGAAGACTTTGTTGTTGGTGTTTAGGTATTGTTAATAATGTTTTAGAACAACACATAACTGCCTAGTAATATATTCATATTTCCTGTCAACTTTAATCATTTTCTAACTGAAAACAGCAGGCTGCTGGATGACTGCCCTGGTGCTCCTACCACTGGGGTTAGTGAGGTTTCCAGTGGAAACCCCGGGTAATTACTGAAAGACACCAAGAGAAGCACATTTTGTGCAGATATCAAAGATAGGAAACTAGAGCTTTCTCACCTCAACTAAACTCTGAGATTCTGTTTATGAACACCACAAACACGGGCCAGTCCCACTGGACTCCACGGTCCACTGGGAACCAGATCATCTTTGTGCTGAGAATGTGGAGCTCCTGCTTTGGTTACATAAGGACTGGATTCAGACCAGCCTTGTTGTTAAAACATCCTGTTAAACCTCAATCAACACACTGATCTGGTGCAACCATGGCTCCTTTTCTCTGAGAAAGCCAAAAATGACAAATAGGTTCTAACTGGGTTGCAAGGGTTGAAGAGATTTTAACCTGATTTGAATAACCCAGATCTGAGATGATATACTGCAGAGCACAGGGAGGTGATAGCCCAATCCGTCACTGAAAGCAAGGGAAGGAGGGTTAAAGAGGAAAGAATAGGGCAAAGAGATGAAAGGAGGAAAAGGGATCAGGATGAGGAGGGCGGGGAGTCTGCAGAGGTGAGTAGCAAGGATGGAAAGCAAAGATGAAGAGAGAGGGAGGTGGAAGAAGGAGATAGTGGCTCAATCGCTGAGAAGATTAAAGCCTCCTCCGTACATCATTGGCCCCATTAATGTTTAACAAAATGTCTGAGCTTGGTAAAGACCATTTCCCCTTCCTGTGATCCCTTTCAACCCCACTCAGGGCCACACAAGGCAGCACAGCAAAAAGACTCCCCAAATGAAATATTTACAAAAGGTAATCATTTGTTTATATGCCTGATATGAATAATTGGGTTTTATGTTTTATTCATGCCATATTGTTTATTGCCTTCAATCTGAGGAGAACAGGCAAACTTTTGAGCATCTACTGAGACAGCCAATTATCTAAGTGTGAACCTCTTTGCGCCGCAGTGTGTATGGGAGTGAGCCTTTTGTGGCTTGTCTCTCAAAGAAAACAAGGAGCTCTTGTTTCTCCTGCTGAAGGGGGAGCGGTGTCACCGTTTGTCGTAATTGACACTGAGCCTCCATGATAGGTGGGGAGCGCCGCAGAGGGGAGGTGGAGAGGAGTGAGATTGAGGCAGGGGAGACAGGCCCAAAGGCACGCAGAGTGGAGGTAAAAACAGTGTGTAAAGCATGTTTACTGAGGTGTGTTGATCACAAGTGACTTCCAATTTAACCGCGTTCCCAGGCAGCACTGCTACACAGCAAGCATGAATATTTATGCAGCGGAGACGAGCTGCTGTTTACCCGACTGGGAGAAAAATTCAAAACTTACCCATTCAGCAGTAATTACATATATAAATCCTCAACATAAACAGAGCAATGGAACATCTGCTTCCTCTAAATCAATAATCAATGGGTTGTTATTAGGCAAGTCACATGGAGGATTTGTTCTGCTTTATTCCTTAGTCAATTCATGAATAAAAATTATCATTTGGGATAAATATCATAATGTATATTGCAGTGACAAAAAAATTACTTTTAAAGTTTTTTTTTATTACCATTTACAATTTGTACAAATAAAAACTGAAATTCTCAAATACACATTTCATTTACTGAGGGATAAAGTTATCCAAACCAACCTGCCTTTATGTAAAACAGCCATTTGTAACTTTAACCTTACACCTGGTTTTGCCATCAATGATTTGCAATAATTGGCAGTGAGTCATCAGCCTCGCTGTGGAGATATTTTAGCCTTCTTAAAAAAACCAAATCATATTGGATATTAGAGGGATTTTGAGTGAGAACAAACCTTGACTAGGCCACTAAAAGGTCCTTAATTTTTTCATCCAAAAGTGGATTTGCTGCACTCACACCACCCTGAACTCTAAAGCAGATTGGTCACTGCTGTCAGTTCAGAATAGGGAACCTGGTAACACACAGACTCATAAAACTTTGCAACATCAGTTCAAAATATCACCTGGTCTGGTGGGTGTTGATTTCGGCTACATCATGATTTGGTGTGAACATCAAGAATACATAGATCCATTCTGCCTTCTATCAACAGTCCAGGATGCCAGAGGTGGTGTAGTAGTGGGCAACACCACCGGGGAAGAAACACACAACAGCAGGCCCAACCTAAACCTAACATAGTCCCAGCAAAGATATGTCCAGTATGTCCAGTTTAGAACTAAATGACATATGTTATTTTCTGACATTTGATCTGCAGTTTCTTCCTGTGACTGGGGGCTAACCACATCATCATTTTATCTCAGCTGTCTCCTTCTATAGTGAACAGAAATGGTCTTGCACAAAGAGCATTTATCGACCAGTTATAAGCTAACTTCTCGTCTCATCATTAGGAGGCTGCATTGAATCTCTCCTGCATTACACCTCACTGCACTCATTTAAAAGTTGCTTGATGACCTCTGGTTTGGTCTGTCTCCTGCCGGTCAGCCTTAATGGGCTTAAAGTTGATTAAGGTCAGGAGCTAGGTAATTGTCTGCCATAGCCTTACAGTAAATATGCCTGATGGTAAAAAAGCTGCCTCTGGCTGGCCTTTCATTCTGCTTCAGGCGCTGATGTACTTTGTATTGATTGCACTTGCAGTAGCAGAGAGCCTCTGTAAATCAAGTCTTACATTTGACTGCTAACCAAATGCTGCCAAACCATGTTTGACACAGTAACACCTCTGTACCCTGATCGTATAAATGAAATACATCATCATGTAGTTCCTCGCTGGCAGTGTCCAGGCACTTAAGGAATAACTTACCTTTATATTAGTGGGAAATCTATGGGGTGTCTTTGATTGAATATGGCAAGGCACTTTCCAAACATTAAGTCCAATGTTCACGCACCACCTTGCAAAAAAAATCAATCTCTTTTCATCTGGGAAGAATCACAAACCTTAATGTACTTTGTCAATATTTAACATGAGAAACCAGCAGGAAGCAGAGAAAATGGAAAGAAAATGTTACATTGTTTATTCTTCTTTTTTTCTGATAAAATTAAAAACATGTATTCTCACCAGGCAGGTCAGGGAGAAAGTTATGGAGAAGTCTGAATCTGTTTTCCAAGGTTTGAACATCTTACACAGCTTTCCTTAATTCATTGTCTGACATCAGAAGAACAGGACACATCCTCAAACCTTTCAAGATACGAATCTCTGCCTAAACCTGCAGGCTGGGCAGGGACAGCATTAATCAGAAAAGCAGCCAAAAATGGAGTTAAATATGAGACAAAACTGCAACTACACCTGTTACAGCAGGGTGGAGACTAGGGTTGAGGTTCACCTTCCAGCAGGACAACCACCCAAACATACAGCCAGAGCATATTCAAGTGTTGGAATGGCATAGTCAAAGTTTAGATAGATATCCAAATGAAAATCTGTTGCAGGATGTCAAAATTGCTGACAACAGATGTTTTCTATCTGATGTGTTTAAGTTTGGGCAATTTTGAAAAGAAGTGGCAAAAACATTTTTCTTTAGATGTGGAAAGCTGGAAGAGACTCACCCTAGTAGACATAGAGACTTAAAGTGCCACAAATGACTTAGGAGCATTTGAAAAGGCATGCTTTCAACACTTTACAGATTTAAAAAAATCTAAACTAAGTGTGTATCTTCTTCCTCTTTTGCACAGATTTGTTTGGTCTATCACAAAATAGGGCAACATATGGATAGTTGAAGGAGTGTGAATAATTATGCAAGACACAGTAAAATGTCAGTTCAGGATTAAAAGCTCTGTGTTGCACACAGTGATATCCAACAGATGGCTCAACTTGCCAAATGATGATTTTTGTCCATAAACTGGGCTAATCCTCCAAACTGTCCATTCAGTGGAGAAGAAGTCAGCTTTAGAATGAGCTGGGAACTCAAGAGAAGAGAAAACCACAGCAAATACCTGGAGTTTACCCTGCTGTTAATGGAGTGTGTAGGTTGACAGTGGCGAGGAATCTGCTGTCTTAATCCCAGCACAGTGAGAAGCCGTGGGCGTGAGATGATCCTGCATGATAACAGAATGCCAAATTAAAAAAGACACGCAGTGTTATGCTCAGAGGGACTCCACATCTCCTCCAGCACAAAAAGAAAACACTTAGGAGGCTGATCAAAGTAGGTTAATTGAAAATGTTCTGTCTTCCAGCCACCACTACCTCCAGATGAATCACCCATGGCGTTCAAAGATGATACAGATGTTAAATATAGATGGAGACAAACAGCCTGTTGGCGGTAAATCCTCATCTAAACATGCTGCAAAAAAATAATCTTCAAATCATGTTGTTAGCGTGACTATCTGAGTGTTTGAACACACTGAAACTATTCTACATCTGTTTAATACCCCCAGCTGTTCCCTCTGATGTAAGGTTTCATAGTGGCACAGTCACACACAGACTAGTAGTGTCTGTTCAAACTATCATTTAAAAAGTAGAACTTTATTGAATAATATCATACAAACCATTGGGATTAGAGATCTGTCAGTAAAAGTTCCTCTGAGAAGTTCTTATCATGTCTTTACTGGTTCATAAAGAAGTAATATAATGGTGTAAAAATAACCTGCCTGTATCAAGCCTGAAAATAACACAGGCAACAACAGAAGATGAGAACGTTGAGTTAGCAGAGAGAGTTTTCTTGAACTGCAAAGTGGAACAGATGCTAGCACCACTACCTTGCAAGAAGGTTCTAGATTTCAATACTGCATGGGACACCAGGCTGTGTGGCTTCCTCCCACAGAATTGGTAAGTGGTGACGCTAAGGGAGATTTTAGGGAGGATTCAGATCTATTAGGGATGAAAATCACGACATTTGTTCCATTTTGAACAACCCTAACCCTAACCCGAGAGGGAGTATGTTAAACTTCTGAAATTGGGTTTCTGTGGGAAAGTTGTGAACAAATACTATCTTGCCTTTAATGGGTAACGCACTTAAAGTTTTCTTTAAGTGCGTTACAGTTTATTTTCATACTACACTGTGTCAAACAGACCAAGACCTTTTAAAAACCTGTTCCTCTCCTCTCCTGTGGTGGCGCTGCACCAAGAGCCACTGAAGGAAACAACACAAAGACCTCTGAAGAAGACACAGAGTGCAACTTAATTCTTCTTGAAACGTAAACGACAATAGAGTAGTGTCAGATTTTAACAGTTGGAAGATTTCTCTTTCCTCCTTGGTAAAAGACCGTGAGTCATTTCTCCTGCTAGCACCGGACACACGGGTTTGTTTTGTCTGCAGTTACCCAGAATGCCCTGAGCTGTAGTCTCCTTCCTGCTTTTGGAGTCTCTGGTCTGCTCGGCATTCACCCGCTCCACAGTTCACCTCAACTGAACTGAGACTGAGGGTTTTAAGCAGACCAGAGTTCACTTTTCTTTTGTCTTCATCAGAGTTTGATAACATTCTCACTTCCAGAAACCAACCGGACCTCCCAAACAAACAAACTAGAGTTTGATTAAAGTAAACTAAATAGAGCTGGTGTGAATGCACTCAAAATGACAACTGTATTAAACTGGGGAATTTTCCAAAGTGTACCCCACCTCTTGCCCCTTGAGTGCTGGAGAAAGACACCAGCCCCTCTTCCCAGCCACCCTAAAGGGTAAAATGGATAAAGAAAATGGATGAAAGTAATTTTCCATAGATATCATTATGTTTATGACAAACATGTGAGTCATAAACATGACCGGTTTATGACTCACATCTTTGTGTTATTGCATTTTTAATTTAAAAAAAAAAATCCTGAAAAAGTATGTCTATTCTTAACCTTTCAAGCTCATGGCCTGTTTTTGAGAAATATGGCTGAAAATAACATGCCCAAAATGAATTGAATGTATCTCAAGAACTACAGAGTTTATTTTAATTGTTTTGGTATCAAAACAAAGGTAAGACCCTAGAGAATATATTACAGCTCTAAAAAACACCCTGCATGTTACTGAGGAAAGTAAATTAATATGATACACAGCAGAAATTAGGAAAAAATATATATTTCCGCCTAAAAAAACAGTTCAATATATTAAGATTCCTTTTAAAGCAAGCAGATGAAATCCAAAACCTGTAGTAAACAACAGTACACAATCTGACCTTTTACTGTACCAAGTTTCATGAAAAAAAAGTTAATCATATGAGTTTTAGAGAAGTACTACTTGATAAAAATCTAGGCGGACCTTCCAAATTAGCCATTTTGGCACAATTTGGCACAATTTGTGCCATTTGAACTTTCTCAGCTTTTTTTTCTGCAGGTTCTGTTTCAATCATTTATTCTTATCATAAAATAAATAATTATTTATCATAGATAAGTAATTACATCTAATAATTGTTTTTGGGGGTTCCTTTTAAAAATCCACATTGCATTCATTCATAAAAAGAGAAAAAAATAGACAAATTGTAATAATCTGAAAATGGAACAGATTAACTCACAATAACATTTCAAATAGAATTATATAACAATGAAAATGCAAATAGCAATGAAAACTAATTTGTGAAAATGATATAATCACATGAAAAAACTAATAAATCTCACAATTACATTACAATAACAATGCGCTCTGCGCGTAAAATCATCCAGTTCTCCATTCAGACGTTCAAAATTACGCTGGGCAGTTTCTCGGGATCCCATTGGCCAATTTTGATGATTGAAATGTCTTTCGAACCGTCAGAGCCAATAGAATCCGAGGGCGTTGACATGAATACGGAACCTAAAGCCATTCACCAATTACAGGGCGGAAAACGCATGCGGTGTAGATTGACGATGTTCGCCTCTAGATTTTGTTTATGGTAGCTGGGAGACGTAAGAGGCTCTAGGCAGAGCCGAAAACAATATGAGATGGACTTAAGGAAAATGGATTATCGAACCAAGTGGAAATATTTAGTCTAATAAGGATTATGACCACGAAACAGCAAAGGTAGGACTGAATTTATGCTTTTCGCTTCGTGAAATTAGCTATTTCTTTTTTTCTTCTTTAGCAGCTGGTTCAGTGAGTTTTGCACGTAGCGTGGTGATTCTGATATTGTTGGAAACGGCAGAGCTTCGGCTTTACTCTGATCGATAGTTTGTGAGGATCGGGCCACCTAGCTCTTTCACTGTTGCGTTTTTTACCGGGTATGCCTCGTTAGCCTCGTTAGCATCTAATTACGTTTTTTTTATCAAGCTGCTTAGTGTTCAAGCTGGGTGTTGTTGAGGTAGAAAATATTGTTTCTGTCATTTAGAGGAGCTTTTCCCCGATCCGTGGATATGCAATATGCCTATATTGATAAATGTATAGCATGTGTTTTCAATTGATCTTGTTGCGGCAAGGGCCGAGGACCCAAATTTGGGTCCTCTCGTGAATGACACTGTATCCCATTTTGTCAAATTACAAACAACAACACACAAGCACTTTATTGGGATTTTATCTGAGAGATCGATTATAGGATGGTAGTTTTTATATGAGAAAATAAAACTCAGAAAGTTTGGCATACACTTCCAGTCACCCACTTTTACTTTAACACCTAAAATTAAAACCTAGATGATGTTCACAGACTAAATTATGGTGGGGTCAATTTAAATTACTCTGCATTTCTGTGAGTTTTACACTAATGGACACTAGTCCCTGAACTAACTGTGTAATTTCAGTTTTATAATACAGTTTAAAGATGGTTTGGAAGGTTAGAGTGATCTGTGCCATCGCATTATGGCAGAGAAGTGTTAGGTTACATTAAAAATGACTTCTATAATCACTATTTGATTTGGCAGAAGGAGATAGCAGGGTTGGTGACTAGAAAAAGGGACATCTTGTAATCTGGTAGAAACAGAAGCAGATCCTTCGCTGGGCGACTATAAAACACACACACACACGCATCCGCGCACACACACACGCAAGGTCACACAAATACAAATGCTCATAAATGATTCATGACGAGAGGAATTACCGCTCAGTTCTCCTTCTGTTTTCCCATAACCAACTGCTCTCTCGTGTTCTCTAATAACAACTACACACAAACACATACGCAGGGCCAGATGCAGGGAAAAGGTTCACTGCACACAGATGCACCCATATCCATACACACACACACACACACACACACACACACACACACACACACACACGAAGTCAGCCATCTCTCACAGTTCATTTCATTCCAAGATAATTAAACACAGAGTCTGGCTGTGTATGTGTGTGTTTGCTCGCTCTGCTCTGGCGTACAGAGGAAAATGAGCCGCAGAGCTCAGTTCCTTAATCCTAACTTTCCCTTGTTTTATGGTGTTTCATCAGCTCCCTGTTACAACACACATGCTGACATAACATGATGAAACACCAAAATGCTCAAATTTTCCAATTAGGACACCATTCAGCATATTCCTGTTTTGTAGTTAACTTTGGTTATTACCTCCCACTGAACACATTGCACCATGTGTTTAATGTGGTAGAACATGGTAGACATCTGCAGAGCAAAAAAGAGGAGAAGTGATGGAGAAAAGTTCAATTTCTGTCCAAAACACCACCGAGGATCATTTGGCAAATATTGCAGTTTTCTGTCGTGTGTGTGACATTCTCAGTTGTTTGAGGAAAACATGCTTTACTGTTGCAGTTTTAAAAATTGGAAATGTATTTTTTATATATAATTTAGATTTACTGTCTTTGATTCTGTTTGAATCAAAAGTTGTCAGTGGTTGCCTTACCCAAAAATTAAACATATTAGATTTCATGCTGTTCATTTATGTCCAATTCAATCCAATGAAAAATTCAAACATGATTAAATTTCGTTACGTAATTTAAGATTCGTAGCGTTGATACATCAGTTATAAATTTAAAAAATGTCGGAACTACAGTCTTATTGAGCAAATAAAAATATACATTACAATGTTTGTCAGATTAAAACCATTTGATTTTAATCTGATGGTTTAAATGTGATTTTAAGGAAATCACATTTCCTTAAAATGTACTCCTTAAAGTACTTTTGTACTTTAAGGAGTACAAAAGTACTCCTTAAAGTACTTCTTAAAAAAAAGCAAAAAAAAAAACCAAACATTTTTTTGCTTTTAGAAAAAAAAATTATTTAATGTTATTCCCCTGAAGTAATTTTCTCTTTTTAAATGTCATGTTTTCATTAGCTGTAAGTGGAAAATCATCATAGTTAACACAAATAAAACATACATCTGTGTTTTACTTGGTGGTAAAAATCTTGAAATAAATGGGATTTCAATAATCAATGTTGCAGTTGCTGTTAATCAAGGCCAGCAGTAATCAGGTAAGCTTTTAGTCTTGATTTAAAGGAACTCAGTGTTTCTGCATCTCTGCAATTTTCTGTAAGTTTGTTCCAAAACAGAGGAGCTAGCAATAAGCTGAAATGCTGCTGGAGATGCAGAGCAGAACCAGAACCAGAAGACTTGAGAGGGCTGGAAGGTCGATACAACAGCAGATCTTTAATAAATAAAAATCATTAAGTATCTGTAATAATGATCTTGAGTATTTTGGTGCTAAACCGTTCAGTGATTAATCAGATTATTGTGCAAAGAAGGATTCTTCATAAAAAAAAAGAACATTATGGACAACCCTGAACATCCTCTTTATGAAAGTGCTTCATAACAACAGTGTCTTCATCTGTTGATCAGTCAGAGCTTCTGATGATTTTCTGTAAAACAGATCACTACAGGAAATCCTTTGTGCCTACAGCCATCAGCAAACACAACTCTTTGAGCAACATTGAATGAACTGCAACTTCTCTTATTTTTTCTGTAGGATTAGTAAAGTATTTTTAAATTACATTAAGCCAGGTTTCAGAATGTTTTTGAGCCTAACTGTGTGGAAATATCAAATAATAAAGTTGGTGTGGATGATAACGTACAGTACGTGAACCTGTAGAAGTTGTCCCTGATCTTATTATGACTTGATCCAGAAACTAGAGAAGCTTCTGTGTCTCTGCAGCTCTTGGTTTCAGTGAAAGTTAATTATGGACACTATTTTTCTGAACTAGCTCAAAGTTTCATCCAAAGCTCTCAGTTATAAAACAATAAGTGAATTTAAAATGAAATGCAATTAGTTTGCACACACCATAGCACTGTAATTTATGCAAAACATGTAGAGTTTCAGTTATTTGGACCAATAAAATATAACTTTCATAATATTCTCCTAGTAAATACAGGAAAATGCTAGAGCTCAATATTTTAAAATCACACATAAAGGCTTATAACTTTTAGATGATAGAATGAGTTGATAATACACAGCACACATGTGGAAGATGTTTACTAATGAAAACTGTAATAGAGCAGCCTACTGACAAACAAACCACAGGAGGAGAACTGTTTATTTTATTGCTATGAAATAACAGAGCATGTCCCCCAGACCAAGAAGAAAATAGAACTCACTTCCACAATAACAAACAGCCAGAGAACACACGAGCATGCTCCCTCAGATTGAACAAAAACACAGAAGATGTGCGGCACGCTCTGCCACCTTTAGGCTGTTGTCAACGGGCAAAGGATGCTAATGAGCCACGGCTCCAGCATGCTCCGCTGTGAAAGCTACACATTTAAAGGCTAGGTGAACTCTGTGTGTTTCACACTGTTTGTTCTCCAACACACCCCTCGGGTCCAATATGCTTCTGACATTTGGAGAGCGCATAGGCTCCACCGAGGCAGATCCATGCAGCACACACACATTTCATACCCCCTCACTCCCAACACACACACACACACACACACACACACACACACACACACACACACACAGACACACCTACACACACACACACACACACACACACAGACACACCTACACACACACGCACACGCACACACACACACACATACACATACAGTCCTCTCTGCAAGCCCAGGCTGGAGGTCCGCCTGCTGCCTCTGCACCCCAACATTCTGAACATCATGATGTCGTCAGCATGGCATCATTTTAAGGATCATCATATCTTTGCATTGATACAGAACTTTGTTTGAAATTTTCATATTTATATCAAGAGATACAGCAATTCTTTCTTTTAATCTATTATCAGCTTTTGATAATTAATTATACACAATAAACAGCTTTATGATGTATTAATGACACTCATTAGTCTTAAAGACTTTTTTATTACACTCATTTGAAACACATCTGTTATGTAAAGAGACATAGAGTAACTGAGTGTCTAATAATAAAATAATCTTTAAGGCTTATAATACCTTCATACAGTAAATTATTGCTAGTTGTAATTTGCTTTACCTTTTAGTTGTGGTCAAAAATGAGTTCTTCAACTTTTGCAGCTTCAGTTTTTTCAGTCTATTGTGTCATATATTACTTTTTACTTATATCTGTTTGTATATTTTAAAATATTTTAATACTTTTGTCTTTGTGTGAATGTACATGTTTCAATGTCTTGCCACTTTGCTGCTCTGACAACTAAACTTCACCTATCTGAGATTATAAAGGATATTCTATTCTATTCTATTCTATTCTATAATCAATTTGATATAAATTAATTTAAAATAACTTCAATGGCTGGATTATTGTTTAAAGGAAACATTTGACTCTTTCCAGTCTGCTGGCATCATGTGTTACTGTCCTCTCATTTGAAATCCATCTAATTATCAGACGGATTGTAATAACAGAGGGACAGATGTGCTTGGAATCTCTGTCTCCTTCTGTTAACTTCACTCTGGACACAGGTGGAGGATTCTCAATCACTGCACAGGACTCCCCAGTTCATAGTACAATGCGTATGCTACAATTAGCAACACCAGAACAATAACATGCATCCATCATGAGCTTCTTGTCAGACAAACTCCTCACATCATGGTTTCACCTCCCAGATGTTGTGGGTGGTTTGAAACCTGCTATAATCAAGAAACGCAACAAACAGAACTTTTTGTGAGCTAAAAATAAATTTTGGCTGACATATTTCATTTAATGATCATGAATTTTGTTTAAGTGGAATTACATACGTTTCTTTTCCAGACATAGAACATAAGATTAAAGATTAATATGTAAACATTTCTTCATAAATTTTTTTTATAATTTTATTGGTTGTCCTTGTTTTTTTTTTTGTAAGTTTTTTGATAACTATAGTTTAACAGTATCAATTACAAAAAACATGTCCTGCACTTCATGCATATAATTCTAGAGAATTACCTCTTCATTTTATTCACAACTATCAGTTATCATGTGTAAAAACAATCTGTTAACATAATATACTTTTTAACATCTTCTGTCCATGTTTGTTCTGAACTAAGTTTTCTTGCAAGAAGTCAAGAGAGTCACAGATATCAAACAGGAAATGCATTCTGGATCTCGTGGCCAGTGTGTCTTCCAGGACCTTCCAAGACTTTCTTTAACCTTCCAGGACTTTCCAGGACATTTCTGCCCTTCAGAGAAGACCTCTTCATATTCACTGATCAGGTTTGCAAGTTCACCTATTTGGATTTTCTTGTGGAACGTAACTCCAAATTACTCATAGAAAACCATTCTGTTCGCAGAGTTTTCTGTTGAGTATATCCAAAATAGACTAAAGAAAATGTAGCTTGGAAAGCTGAAATATCTGGGCAGATTGCTAGTAGACACGCTATTGGCTGCCACGGTCACCATTTATTTCCCTTGGTTGTGATTGGCTGAACCCCAAAGAGCAGAACTAAGGAAGACTGCAGATGTTGTTCTGTGTTAGTGCTAAGGCTGGGTGTATTCATGCATATTAAGGTATATTGGTGGGTGAGCGGATATATTAGGCAGTTATTAGCTGTGTCAGAGGGACTCTCAAGTATTTTGCCAATTTCAGCTAGTCACAGACAACATGGTTACAATCCCATGGTTAATCCCCACAAACACTGTGGCTCCACTGTAGCTGATCTTGAAAATTATTTTTCCTTTAATGCATTTGGAATTCTGATGAACCTGAAGTCCATTCGCTAAAGGGCGGACATGAAATTTTAGAAAGTATTTCATCATTGAACAAATACCATCCTATGCTCTCTTGGACCCATAAAATCATTGCTTATTTGGAAAATCTTCTTAAGTGTGAGCACATTAATTGCGCTGCTGCTGTCTTTCTTCTGAATAAGTAGGGGTTTGCTGCTATGTCTGTTTTCATGGAAGGCCTTCCTGCAGGTCTGCAATGCATTCTGCTGGATTCCACCATCATAACAATCCCAGCAACCTTACTACAGATGTTTTGGACATGATCAAAGACTCTCCTATTCTTCCACTACTACTGGGGGGCCAATACTGTAGTTGATCGTCCAATTGTTTGGTTTACATTGTTGCATGTGTTTTCTGTTTCCATGACTTAATCCTGGTTTTTCACATCACATATAGAGAAGAAAGCTGCTCATCAAGCAAGCCTTTTGCCAACGTCAGTAGATCTCATGGTGAGGACGGCACAAACACGCGGGGAAAAGACGATTAGAAGGATGAAAGTTTAAGCAATCAAAATAAGAAGGAATAAAATGTGACGCTGGCTGAAAGAGGAAATTGGACCAGCTGAGTGTGGAAGGAGTTTAGGGATTGTCGATGCAATACATTCCTTTCTTACAGAAAATGGGGGAAAGTGATAAAGGGAAGTGGGGGCATGAGGGACGTTTCTGCAACATGCAGTGACACAGAACAAGCAGCCATTGACCAGAGTGTGGAGGATGGATGGAGAGAAAGAGGGCAAAGTTTGTGAAATCCTTCACTCCAGGGATTGGAAAGACAGGAAGAGTGATGGAAAAGAAGGAAAGCAGAGGACAGAGATTAGTCGTGAGGGCTAACCCAGGGGAGAGCGGAGTGGTTTGCCAGTGGAAATGCATCATGGGTATTTTATTGTGGTTGTGTGCTTTGGCTTGGAAAGTGAGAGACCATTTATAATTCAGGGTGACTAGTACCACCTGAGGCAGACACTCTCAATCTGGCTTAATTCTCTTTCTCTTTCGTCTATTCTTTTGCCTCCTCTCCCTCCTCCTCCTCTTGTTTTCCTCGTTTTTCTCTCCCAGAAGCGTCTAGCTGTCGCTCTCTGTCTCATTGTTATCCTGCACTTGCTCGCCTTCTTTTCTCAAAAGCCATTTCTCTAGCACTTGCTCTGCCTTTTCCCTGTAGTTTTAGCTTCCTAAATAAAACAAGCCATGCAGGAAGATGGCTTTTTTTGTTTGTTTATCGTTGGTCACAGCAAAAACATGAAGGTCATTGAAGCATTCCAGTTCAAAAAACAGAGGGAACAGGAATTTTGCTGAAGGAATGCAGAGTCTCATCACAACACTGACAAATTCTGGCCACACCTTTAAATCAGACAAATTTAGATTAATGACATTACACCTTACACTGTTCTACCTTTATTGTGGAGATGGACATTGTTACTCAAATGTAGTAACATAAATGGCTGACCATTAATTGTAGCAACTCAGAATACAATACAAATATTTATGAATCAAGAGGTCAGTTGGTTCACTAAGAAAAAAATAAGAGAGTAAGAAATGAGAAAAATTATTTTCTTATCTGTCTCATCTATCAAAAATATGAAGCAGCAAAGGCATGTGAAAATAAAATGTTTGAAGTACCATTATCTGATTAGAAGTCTGACTTTATCCAATAATCTTGGTTGTTCTGTTTGTCTCTGCAGGGTGTAATCTGCCTCCTCGCCTCGTATATATGCACCAGCCTGTGTCCCTTCAAGAACAAGAGGGTTTCAACAGTGAATGGATAACATGTCGAGATTTTTTAGCCGATTTCATGTTGTCAGATGGATTCTGATTACAGAAACTTATTGCTGTCAAGGAGGAAATAATTTTGAGAACTATCCTGTTACTTTTGTACATAGCATGGTAATTATATAGTATAAATGTGATCATTTAATCTAGAAGGTGGCAATAGTATGCCTTTTGTGCATACATAATGAAGACTTGTACAATCAATCAATCAAATTTTATTTGTATAGCACATTTCAGCAGCAGGCATTTCAAAGTGCTTTACATGATTTTCAAAACATCGTTTGACAAGGAAACAGTGAGAAAGAAAAATAAAAAGAAAGTAAAAAGAAAAGATGAAATCGTTAAAAAGATTAAAAACATCAAATACGTTGAAAGCATTAATTGCCATAAGCAACTCTAAACAGGTGGGTTTTAAGCTGAGATTTAAAGGCTCTCAGTGTTTCAGCTGTTTTACAGTTTTCTGGAAGTTTGTTCCAAATCCGTGGTGCATAGAAACTGAATGCTGCTTCTCCTCGTTTGGTTCTGGTTCTGGAGATACAGAGCAGAACCAGAACCAGAAGATCTGAGGGGTCTAGATGGTTGGTACAGCAATAACAGATCTTTAATGTATTGTGGTGCTAAACCGTTCAGTGATTTATAAACTAGCAACAGTATTTTAAAGTCTATCCTCTGAGCTACAGGGAGCCAGTGTAGGGACTTTAAAACTGGTGTTATGTGCTCTATCTTCCTGGTTTTAGTGAGAACACGAGCAGCAGCTTCTGGATCAGCTGCAGCTGGAGGATTGATTTATTAGTCAGACCTGTGAAGATGCTGTTGCAGTAATCAATAAAGTAAAGATAAATGCATGGATGAGTTTCTCTAGATCGTGCTGAGACATTAGTCCTCTAATCCTGGAGATGTTCTTCAGGTGATAGAAGGCCGACTTTGTGACTGTCTTAATATGGCTCTGAAGGTTCAGGTCAGAGGTCATCACTACTCCCAGGTTTCGGGCCTGATCGCTGGTTTTTAGTTGTAATAAGTACAGTGACTAACAGGGCTTGGTCAAGTGTTCCTTCATGCTTAGACTACGACATGGAGCTTTGCTGATGCTGCTGCGCTTCGTGGATGAAATCATCAGTAGTATGCTAACTCTGAACAGGATCCTAAACAGAATGGACTGCAGAGGGAGAAATCAGTCCGATCCTCTAGATGTGGTGATCTTCCTCATTGACCAGCGGGAGAGTCGGGGGAGTCATCAGTTTCACCACCATGGATATTGTACTTACGCATTATGGATGTAGGCCTGTTGCAGTAGACAATAAATTAATTAATCGAATGACAAATTAAAATTAGATCAATATTTCCATGTATTGTTTTTCAGGGTACAATAAGACATCTATTAAATGTTCTTGACCCTTGTGGTCAAGAGTCAGCTGGTAAAGGTAAAGAGTCAGCTGATCTTTATGCAAATCCTGGACTTAATTTCTTGTGGCATGTAGACTCCTTGGACGTGGTTTCTGGACGAATTGCAACAAATTACTGTCCAGTTTTCTTCCTTAGCACATGCATCCCAAATGAACCTGGTCTGCTAACCTCTTCCTTTTGTTGAGTTTCATTGTGATTGCAGCCTAAAACCATACCGCCACCATCTGGATGACATTATAATGTTTATGTAACATAATTATCACATTAGTACTGTATATTATCATATTCGCACAATATATTGTCATTTTTGTACAAGTCCTTTGTTTCATGTCCACATGAGACAAAAGGCCTTTAATGACACATGGTTGATGTGCAGATCTGTTGGAGGCTTTGTGGGTGTGGCTCAGTGTAGCAAGTTGGTAAACATAATACTTCTGAATGGTGGGCATGTTGGTGCAGATGGGTGAGTGGGTAATGAAAACCCAGCTGGTTCTTTAACAGAAAGTGGCTACCAGAATGGTATAATTGGTGAACAAGAGAAATCTATTGGCTAAGAATGTTTTGCCCCTTTTTGTAACCTTGAACACCTCACTTAACTTTCTCACCACAAACCTAAGTGCATTCCGATTAGAGCAGCTTACTGTATAACTAAGGCTTAATCATCCAGACTACATTTTTAATATCAACATTCAGTAACTGCCTCAATACTCCCTCAAACTTAAAGATAAAACCTGGTTGTCAGTGTAAGTTCCTGGAGCCACTGGCAGAAATATTCAATGAATCAAGCATCGCTCATGTACAGGATGTGTTGTAGGTGAGACTGCTAGTTGCATTAATTTGCACATTAAAGAAATGTAAAACAGATTAATATGGAAAACTGCAATTGCAGCACAAATATATTCCTATTAGCATATTTCTGAAGGTGGAACCTTCCCTCAGGATACCATGACCAAGGAAGAGTGAGCAACTTCAGACTTTAGTGAGAAAATAAACAGCCACAGAAGGAGAGGGGTTAGACTGCTTTGATTCCTGCAGGAGAACAAGGAGTCATAAGAGTTTTTATTTGGATATGTTGAATACATTACATGTTGTGAAAAAGTGCAGTTTACATATTTTTTTATGTTTAAGCCTACTGTGCAGGGTGTGTAAATAAAGAACTCTCATTTGCTTTTATTTACAAAGAAGTTCAAAGGTAAAGACATCACTATTTCTTTATAGGTTATAACCAAATTTAGATAACTGACAATTATCTGAACGTATCAATGCATGTATCAGAAGAAGGGTTCAAATACAGAACTTTTCTCAAGGCCACAGGGAAATCTATTACTCCACACTAAAAATATGACAAAGTTGAAAAACTATGCAAAGAGAAAACAATCAGGTAAAGAATGGCTGCATGTTGATCGACAAAACATTGGTGAAGTGGACACCAGTTATGTTTTTTATCGTGGCTCATATATGTTGGTGACATATATCCAGCAGCAAAAGCACGTTTTGTCCTTAAAGTTAATGTGGTGAAAGTTTGAAAAAATAAGTAGCTTAAGGATATGAATTTGTTTAGGGCCACTTTGTGTTGCTGCACTGTCAGAGCATCTGCACATCTGTAACACTTGTTGGAAGTCCTGGTTCTGCAGTGGTCAGTATCTATTAAGAACATTCTAAGGAGGGAACAGAGGTGAGCAACTGACAGGGTCATGGAGAGCTGCCTGGACTGAAGGCTCAGTAATGAACATGGGAAGGTAAGGAGGGTTCACATGGTGTGATTCAATAGACCAGCTGTTATAGGTCATAACTGCTAAAATTAGTAAGAGCAAATTTAGGCCATTCCTGCTTGTTGGGTATGGAGCTGCATGCCTATGCTGACCACTGCCCACCACCAAGTGCTTACAGTGGGCTTAAGTGCTAACATCCCAACTGGATCATTGAATAAGCTTAGGGTGAATTCCCACCAACCCTGTTTAGCACGCTTTAATCAAATTCTAGTTTGTTTGCTTAGAAAGTTCAGTTTGTGTAGGGAGATGTGAAAAATTGAAAAAGGGGTTATATGGATGTTCCTTTAACAGATACCACATACCTAAGCATTATAAAGACCATTCACACCATTTGGATACTATGCTCCATGGTGACAGTGGACTTTTACCCAACCGCATAGCAACAATTGTTCAACAAAGGTTTGAGGAGTACAACAAGGCCTGCAAATGTCAAATCAATATGTTGTATTGGATGTGCAGGACAACCAACATACATCACTTCAAAGACCTGCTCCAAAACCCTTGCATCAGATGGACTACAATAGACTCTCAGGGCTGCACAGTGGTGCAGTTGGTAGCTCTGGGTTTGAATTCCATCTCTCCGGGTATTCTAGCTTCCTCCCACAGTCCAGAATCATGACTGAGAGGTTTATTGTTTTTTTTTTTATTGTGTTTGACTGGCCTATTTTTAAGGCTATTTTAATGTACTCATGTAGATAAATGTGCAGTGTCTGTAAAGAAATAAATTCCATTTCAAATTCATTGGTCTTTAAAACTTGTTCATAGTAATGTGTGCATGATAATTTGTCCTGTGTGTCTTTGTGTTCCCCTGGGGTGGACTGGTGACCGCTCACCAGTCCACCATATCTAAATATTTAGATATTTAAAATACATATTTTAAACATCCAGCCTTCCAGTTCCACAGACGCATCACAGGATTATCACCTTCACCCTAAACTTGAACCACAGGGCAGTGGTGGGAAGTAACGAAGTACAAGTACTTCGTTACTGTACTCATGGGCGTAGGTTTGGGTAGGGACGGTAGGGACATGTCCCGACCAATATTCACGGGATATGAAAAAGTCCCGACCAATTTTTTGCCATATTGGCTCAAAGAACGTGGATCTACGATCTTTGATTAGCAGCAACAGGCGGTGCGCTGAAAGGAAGCTTCTTAGTTTGACATTAATTATGAGCCTCCGAGACCGAGTCGGAACGGTGCTGTCGGGGAGGTGGGGGGAGTCAGTTGAATCGTCGGACGTTCTTTGATTAGCTGCAAAAGGCGGCGGCTAGCTGGGCACACGCGTCTCCTTCTGAGTCTCCGAGACCATGTCGCCACCAAAAAAGAAAAGGACAGACATTAGAAGTTATTTCGCTACGTCGGCTGTAAGTACAGTGAGTGGACCCATAAGTTAGATATCTATCACGCAACGCATTTGTTGTAAAGTCCGGTGTTTAGTAAGGTCAGCACTGAATGTGAGGTAGAATAGGTCTGTTAATTATGTAATATTTTTTCTTTTTTCTTTTATTATTGATTTCTTCTTATCTGCAATTGTGTTTGCTGTATCCAGAGGATATTTCTTTTGATCTTACTTGTAACGTTTGCTGAATTTTGTAAAGGAAAAAGTAAAGTGTTCTTGAACTGATCTGCTGAGTATGACTGTATCTGGTTGTATACACAAGATGTATGATATGGTTATGGTTGGGGGGAGGGGGTTATTAAGCCAATGTGGTTCCCCCCCTTCTCAAAAATGTTCGGTGCTCTTGGGCATTTCACTGTGCTGCGGGGGGTGTCAAGGTCCCCACCAAAACTTAGACCGAACCTACGCCCTTGACTGTACTTAAGTACAATTTTCGTGTATCTGTACTTTACTTAAGTAGATTTAATAATGGATACTTTCTACTTTTACTCCACTACATTTTACAGTAAGTATCTGTACTTTCTACTTCACTACATTTCAACAAAACTGTCGCGTTACTCGTTACATCCAAGTCGCGTTGCGCTTTTTGTCCGTTAAAATGTGACGTTCAGGGTCTTAAGGTGGCGCCGTAAAATCCAAGCAATAACGTGACTTAGTGTCTGTTGTCACCCATCGCCTCCACCTTTACTCGCACACGGATCTCCAGACATGCGCAGTGGTTTCCTCTGAGCGGGAGAAGATGTCTGTCTAATCGTCAGTAATATAATAGCGCTGCATAAATCATAAGATATGGCGACATGTAAAATAAGCAGCGCTTCGCTTTCACAGACGGTGGGGACTTCGTCCAACTTTTAGCGTCACTTGGAAGGAAAGCTTAAAGAAAGGTAAGATCTGTGGACGTGATGCTAGCAAAGCTAGCTGTACTGAGACACATGTTGCATCTGCGATGAAAAAAGTTGTCACTCATGCCCTGAATTATTGTGTGGAGGTGTTGACTGAGGTGTCGCATATATGGGACAACGCTGTGACCAAAGTCTGCATTGATATGACATTCAGGAACGATCCGATTCTTCTGGATGGATCTTTACTGATTAAATTTATTTCAGCTGTAAGTATTTAATATCTAGGTGTTTTATGGGAATGTGGATATTTCAGATCAATTTGAGAAGCAATTTTGAAGGTAAAACTTAATTTTTTTGTGTCTCGTAGCGCGGGGTGCTGGTCTTGACTTGGTCTTGGGTCGGTGGTCTTGACTACAACTCTGCTACTGGTTCCTTGGTTGCATGTCCTCCCCCACCCACCTTCTTTCCATCCCCTTCCTGTTGGATTTCTTTAAAAATAAAAGCCATTAGTGGCAACAAAATGAAGTTCATGCTATGTTGGGACAGGAGACGAGATGTTTCCATCCCTTAAATTATGATGCATAGAATCACATAGTATAAACCATGTTACAGAGAGTAAACATAATAAAAACATGCTTTATCTGTGGCATTGTTCATTAAAATGGCACATTTCTAATGTATTAAAATTAAATACGATCGGTTCACTTAATGATATTGTATTAAGTAATGCATTCAGCAAGTACTTTTACTTTTAATACTTAAGTATTTTTAAAAGCCAGTACTTTTTTACTTTTACTTAAGTACAAATGTTAATGTGGTAGTTTTACTTTTACTTGAGTACATTTTTATCTGTGTATTTGTACTTTTACTTAAGTAAATTTTTTGAGTACTTTCTCCACCACTGCCACAGGGTGGGAATGTTGTGTTCACAGCCTGATGCAGTAGCAGTGTTAAAAAACAGAACGCAGTCACTGTTTAATGAAAGTAGACCCCCTAAAATCCTTACATTTAAGAAATTTAAAAACAGAAGTTTGATCTCATTTGCTTCAAATAGTATGTAAAACATATCCATATTGCTTTATAGCAGATATTTAGACAGCTCCAATAATATACATTCAGTTGCATTTGATGTGGAATTTGGCCACATATGAGTTGATGCTTGGATAAAAGCTCCAGAGAGAAAACATTTGGAATGCCTCCTTCTGTGATAAGATTCCTAAGTGCAGAGAGAATCTATGTTGACAGAGATGCAGAGTGATGGTTTTGCATCATATCTTATCCCTTCTCTCCAAAATGTAATAACAGTTTTGGTGGGGAAAAAAATACTTGCAATTGCTCATTGTCAGGAATATTTTGAAAGAAGGATTGTGCTAATATCACAAATAAACCCAGAGGGAAACCCAATTACAACATTAGGTTGACAATTCCATCTGAATAATGTGTTATCCTTTTCTCTTGGTGGAGTCGGGGTTCTTTGTTGATGCCTATGCTGCTGATGTGTAGACGTTCACAGGTTTTATAAGACGTATATTTCAGATGCTGTCACATTATGTCGATCCTGGTCTGTGTGAGAACTGAAGCTGAACTTTAGCTTCAGTGATGGTTAGCTTTAGGTCATAGTGAAGTTATCAGAGTCAGCTGCTGTGTTTCTGTTCTGTTTCTGCCTCTTATTTTCTTTGTGGCATTTTGAGCTTGTTCAGATGGCAGCATGCTGAGAATGTATTTTACAGAGCTGGATGGCCTCAGGACCGTGACAAGAAAAGACTGGGAGACGTCCTTTATTGGATGATTGTAGCATAGCTTTTTGAGAAATAAAAGGGCCACATGTCATTTTCAGTCTCTTCATGTCCACTCTCCTCTTTCTCCGTTCTCTTGTCTTTTCAAAGGGTGTTGATGCAGAGTGCTGCATCAACACCCACAGCAGAAAAGAGTTTGTCCACAATGCTCCCCTTCCTTGTGAACTCTCATGACCCTAATGGGTAGCTCTATCCTGAGTAAACATTTCCTTGGATGCATGTAACCCTGCACTATTCCATCACTGCAATTTTGCTGTTGCAATGGTGGAATAGCAAAACACATCTGTGATTGGCTGGCTGTTCATCAGCATCTTAATGAATCACATTTATTATGAATTGGTACTATAAAAATAAACTGAATCTGGAACAAAGGAAAGAAGGAAAACTCCTCAGCCAGGATTTCATATACACTTCACATAGTTGGGAATGTCATTAATGTCAACCTTTAAATGATCTATTTGAAATCATCTTGTTCAGAAGTGAATTGACTATGTAACCTAGGAATTTGAGCTTGTTGTAGATTTCCTCTAATCCCCACAGGGCCAGTAGTTTACATACTTTACATACAGCCTTATATGTAGTCATACATTCACTACATGGTGCTGAAGGTTCTAGAAGGTGCTTTAACCTAACTTTGCCCTTGTCCTCTTAACTTCCTGTTAGTGTTCATGAGTTTGGAGTTTGTCATTGCCAGCATACAAGAATTTGTTCCTCCACTGGGTTCATTGAATTGACTAAATATCTTGCACAAGGGGAAAGATGCTTGGAAAGAGTAGCAAATCTAGGTTGGGGAATTATTCAAGAACTGTTCATAAAACTAATAATAATAATAATCTGAGATTGCTGTTCAAGTAACTGCATAAAAGTTACTGTGCCACAGTGAATGCACCCTCTTAGAAAAGTATTTGATATTTTCTTGAAGAAAGCAAAACATAAGTCAGTTGTGAAGTACTCTGCTGAGCGACAGTGACATTACCAAATATGAAGTGAGCTTCCAACAAAGACAGAACCAGATGCTCCAGTGGACTTATTGAAACTGAACTGAAATTCTTCCTTATGAACAGGAGTCCTATGTTTTCTGGGGAGGATTTGATGATCACACTGGACAAACACTGAGCTAGTCGGCCACAATAACAAATCTGTATTGAGGGAGTCATGGTGAGGTTGTACCAGGAAGTAACACTTTACCAACTAGGTAAATCAGATGGTCTCCCTGGAGATTCTTTATTGTCACCACAGATGAACAGATGTCTGAAAAATGGAAATAATTGGATTTTCCAACGGGAAAGTAAACTTCAAACAATTATCAAATCTGGTTTTGAAATGGATAAAAGATGCTAACAGAATCAATCTGAGAAAGACTTCCCAAAGTCCTGACCTGACCTGAGTCATACAAAATAAACACTGCAAAATCAAATTTGTGCACCCTATTCATATTTTTAAAGCCAATACTTATTTTCCATGTTTTCCTCATGAAAAATAACATTACTATTGTCTTTGCCCTTTCCTTGTTCCTTCTCCTCTTATTACCCTTTTATATGCCTTCCCCTCCCTTCCACTTCAACCCATTCACCCTGATGGCTGGTCTTCGTCCTCCATGTCCTCACAGTCTCATTGTCCCATTGTCCTATATCCGGGACTGAGATCATCACAGACAATTAGAGAAGATGTCTTTTCCGCGAAAGGCCATAGGAGATGAGGAGAAGCGTGTCGGGGATGTGAGATGCGATGAAGCAGCGGGGGTCCTGCAGTGCTCTTCTAACTAAATGCCAACACGCTTGTTCAGTTTCTCCTCTCCGCCTTTGTTTTTAGATTTGCGTCATCTTCACTGCAGCTCTGTCTGGCTCATACAGGGGGGATGATGTATTCAGCTGTCGGGAG
The DNA here is from genome assembly GCF_051168715.1 of Poecilia mexicana. Taxonomy (NCBI): domain Eukaryota; kingdom Metazoa; phylum Chordata; class Actinopteri; order Cyprinodontiformes; family Poeciliidae; genus Poecilia; species Poecilia mexicana. The sequence continues at coordinate 1,530,214 of NW_028263379.1, read as the reverse complement.
GTATTTAGTCTATTGTCTTTGTGAGCCTGAAGACCAGCTGAATGCTCAACTAAATGCTTCTTTGTCTGAAGAAAAGCTGAAAACACCACTGACAAACAAAGCGTTTTTTGCCAACTTTTGTTCCCATATTACATCAAGAAGAAAGCGAAAACAATACAGTATAGCTTTGTGGCCTGCTTTCTTTACTTTTCTTGTGTCTTGATTTATGAATGGATGGACTTATCCGCACGGCGTTGTCCTTCAGCCGCCTCACACAGAAGCTTGTCTCAGGATGAATGTAGGCCACCGACATGCAGCACTATTAAGCTCAAAAGAGGAGGATGAATGATTAAAAGACAGGAAGAGTTTTCTCCTCTCGCCTTAAATTACCAAAACCCACCACCCGTACGCCGTCTCCTATCCACCCACCATTAACATACTAATTAGGTCAAACGTCTGCCTCCTTGGAGGACGGAGAGGGCGACTGTCTGTCCTTTGTTTCTCCTCTCTTCATTTTGCATCCCTCTAGAAAAGTTCTTGGAGGTAGAGAGGAAAGTTCTTTATTTAAGAAAAAATGAAAATGTGGGACAATGACCCTGTTGTTGTTGGTTTTGTTGTTCTCCATCTTGATATTAATTACCAATTTATTAAATGCAATTAATCGTGTTTTAACCAAAATATAATATATTGACAAAATAAACAACATTTTCAATTCAGAAACTCTTTTTGCTGCTAAATTATTAAATAACTAAACATAAGAGCTGAACAACAGTGCTATTTTTGTTTTTAATCTCTTTTTTTAGGTTCTTATACCATCGGGGCAAACATGTTATTCTATCCATTCATCTGTCAAGTTTTTCAGGAAATGCTGATCATTCATGGAACTTCTTTACAAATGTGACATTAGCTTTGGGGACGTCTGTGCTGCTGCTACATGTTTAGCACTAAGATGCTATTTTAGGCTTTAATAGCTTCACCGATCGGCTAACTCCTTTTAATACAGTCCGAACACAAATATAGTCTTTTTCAGCATCCATCAAATTATTTTTTTGAGCAGAAATTCAACCTCCAGGGAGCCAAGAGGTTGTCATATTCATGTAACACAATACAAATTCTAACAAACTCAAATCTATGTAATAAATGAATCAAAATTAAAATACTTCAAAGTAACAGTTAAAGTTCCAGGTTGTATATGACCACTATGTGGCTTTGAAAAGGTATAACATTATTTTAGTAATCGGCAGTTTGCTGGTTCGATCTCCACTCCATCTGCTTCTGTGTCCTTGGGCAAGACGCTTTCACCTGTTGGTGGTCAGGCTGCTTTCCAGTAGCTTGTCATCTGCATGTGTGTGAATGACTGACTGTAATGTGAAGAGCTTTGGGGGCCTGTGCAGGACATTATCCCATCCATTTTCACCCTGGATAAGTCGCCAGTCTGTCACAACATTATCCCATAATAATTTTTATATATTTTTGAAGGAACTGATGGATAATTATTAAAACTGGGAGGTTTTAGTTTCCAACAAGATCTAATAGCAGAAATAGTTAATCTCTGGCTCAGAAGCAGATCATTTGGTGAAAGTTAATCTTTTGGAAACTTTAAAGCATTAGGAGCTTCAGTATATGTGTCACAACGCAGGTTTCCATCATGACTGAGTGAAAGACAAAATGTTAGAATGTACATTGAATTGTACACAGAAGTTAGACCTAGACAGTCTAACTTCTGTCTAGGTTTATTACACAAAAAAACAGAAAAATATAGTTATTTATGATTTTGTTTTCTGTCAGACAGAATTTAATTCAAGTAGATATTATAAATCACAGCTATCTACATGCAAAATATAGAAATGTTAAAGCAAGAAGAATTTGACATGTGTTGAATACAAATCAACAAGCATTGCTGATACACATATGGAGAACAATGCTTTTTTCAAAGGGTTCTCTCTTTATATTTTTATGACATTTTGTGTAAATCTGTTTACTTCATTGTGTTTTTTTTCCTAAGACATTCTTAGTGCTGGCCTCCTTAAGTTGAGCTAAGCAGTTGGATTCTCCTTATTGTTAAAAATGCTCTGGGTCTGGTACAGCTTTTTGTCAATCAGCACTGCAGAATAAAAACATTTCTCTCACTCAGTCACACTGGACGGCCCCTCGATGCTGAATAAGGAGTTGGAATGGCAAACCAAGTGTTGCTGTGGTGAGTGTTCATTGTTAGCATTACGAAGGTTAGAGTTGTGGACACGCAGTGGAATGGGTCTGCTCTGCTCTGATTATGGCTGACCGTGTGCTGATGGGACTGCAGGACTCGAAAGAGGCTCACTGCATAAAAGTCTCCAGCAACACAGAAAAAGGTTACTAGATTTGTCCCTTGTTTTTTTAATTAAAAAGTTGCTAGAAGTCTCTGGGAAATCACTAAATATAGCAACAGCATTTATAAGAAAGCAGCATCTCTTCTTCCTTCCTAAGCACAGCCCTGTTTGCCCCTTCCTCTCATCTCCACTCGGCCTTATCCCTCGGCATGTCTTGGCTCCGCCCACTTTGACAGAATTTTTCAAAATGTGTCAGGAGTTGGGTTTAGTTTTCCTAGGGGTCTTAGTTACACTTTAATAAGTCAGTGAGGACTTAGTGATCCTGATGGATGCATTCATGGGAGTCTGTCTCTCTTTTGGGATACAATTTAGGGTGAGAGAATATACCTAAATCACACCTACTGGTAAGGTTCAGACTGTGCAACTTACTGCCAACTGAACTATTTTTTTAGCTGCCAGAAGACGCATATTAAACCCTTGAGTAAACCATTGATGTGCTAATTACAGTGTGAAGAATGCACAGGTGCTGCAAAGTACCAGTGGGAGGAAAATGTGTGAGGTGTGTGTATGTGTGAAAAATGAATCAGCAGAGAACAAAGAACACCAGACAGAATACATACTGAGGGGAGTAATCAGAAAAAAAATAAGATGAAATAAAAAACAGGGATTGAGAACAAGGTGTGTGGCAAATTTAAAAGAACAACTAACCTGGAAGGAAATAAAAAGAAAACTTTAAATGAGAAAATCTAATAAAAAAACAAAGCAGATTTCAACTAATTAATAAATCTTCAACAGCAATGTAAAAATCTAAATGCTGAACTGAAACCAAAATTCCCCATAAAGGTTTGACTGAATTAACTGACTTAAAATAAATAGCTACCCAAAACATCCGAAATCTGGACCTAATGGTTACTTACATTTTTTTTAATAAAAATTAAACTAATTCAATATGTTTTCAGTTAGCAATGATAAGGTTCGCATTTAAGCTTGTTTAAAGAGGATCTCTAATGAGAAGCTCAGGTCCAAAAAGCCCCTTTTCTGTTAATGAGAAACATTTAGCCAAGGTGACTTCACACTGAAACCATGCATGTTGTTGAATAAACAGAACCAAATGTAATGGTCTGTTCTAAAACTTCAGCCTGTAAATATCTGCTAACATATATATAACACTTTAAGTTAGCTAAAATAGATGCTGTGCATCTGATTGGCTCTTTGCTTCCACCGTTCTGATTGCTTAATTAATTTCCAACAAACTCAGAGTGATTTGAGATATTTCTAGAACCTCACTTCATATATGAACTAACCCATTGATACAAATTGTAAAAAATACTTTTCTTAACACAGAGTCTTGAGGAACTCCTTTTATCATTTTCGGGTAACACACACAGCAAATTCCAAAGTGTTAGATTTCCAGTGTAAGTGTTGTATGTTAAAAATACAGTGTTAATTAAACAACATGAGTGTTAGTTTCCCTAACACTCACTAAAGAGTTCCAAAGAATTAAACAAAAAGCAATCCGGTCCAGTGTTGATTTCTAAATTAACACCAACAGTCTAAATCAACACTCAGTCTGGTTTTGATTTAGAAATCAACATCAGACAGTTCCTCCCACAATTATAACATATTTGTGACATCACTTCAGGGAAAGAGCGACAGATAGGCTGGGGGTTGCATTACAGGGGGCCCAAATGGGAAGCAGAAGATGCCTTTAGGGATTCAAGTTTTTTTTCCACATCTGAAGAGAACTAGAAAAGGAAACACTCTCCTGTTGAAAAATGTGTATGATACCCCAGTAAATTATATAGTAGGGTGCCGTGCCCCATTGTTGACTCATGGTTGCTAAAAACCTTACCAGACTGACTGATTTTAGTGACATAGTGGGTGTAAAATATTGAATAAAATGTTGTGCTACATGACTGGCTTTATTTTCACTCTTATGTTTAACTGTATGACACACAAAACTACAAATGAATAGTCCTTATTGTCTCCAGGTGCATTCTGGGTAAAGCTTGTCACCAACGTCATCATCAGTCACTTGGCAACAAATGACAAACTAGCTAGAGCATTTCTACGGACTACGTTAACATGTTTTGAATTTGTGTTGTTTCATCATTAGTGACCAGTAGCCTGATGTCTCTGTTCTTCTCTTGGTTTGTTGTATTTCATGTTTAGATGGATTTCAGAATTACAGAGTCGCTCTTTCTGGTGATGAAACTTGTTAGCTCCGCTGTTGCGGGCATGTCTATGTTGTAAAGTTAAATTATCATGAGTTTTATTATTTGACCGGGCCCAAATAATAACATTTTATTATTTGGGCCCGGTCATTAGACCCGCCCCCTGGCCGACGCCGTCTTGTTCCGCTACTGCGTCACATGTTTGCCTGAGGAGCGGAGGCAGCAGAATGACGTCTTGTCTGGAGTTTATTATAACAAGGTAAGTTCCATGTTAAAATGATCATTCTTTTGAATATTTTTTATGGAGGCATTATTTTTCCGTTTACGCAAGAGTATCGATTTATATACATAGTTTGCTTAACGTACGTTTATTTGTTTGGATATCACGGTATATACGACTGTTTATTATCTTAACCGAACATTGAAACTGTCAGGAAAATCTGGGGGCCATTTGAGTTAACATTATTTAGCTGCGGAGGTCGTTTTCTTTAGTTTTTGGCTGTAGACTGCAAAATGGGGGAGTGGCTGTGCTGGACCATTGGTTTGATCTATGCCACAGGTGTCAAACTCCAGTCCTGGAGGGCCACTGTCCTGCAACATTTAGATGTGACGCTGCTGCACCACACCTGAATGCAATAATTAGATGATTAGCAGGACTCTGGAGAACGTATCTACACAGTGAGGCGGCAATTGAGCCATTTGACTCTGGTGTTTTGTACCTGTGGCATATCTAAAAACTGCCAAAATATTTTTTCTTTGTCAGTGTGTCATGTTGGTGACTGAAGTCTGTTATGATGACTTCAACACATTTCTTCAGACAGATAGGCACGACTTGTAATGCTGTCCAAAATTTTTCTATAAGCTGACTAATTTCTTTAGTAATTATTTCTGACTTTTTTATGCTTTATCTTGTAAACCGGGTGGGCAAAGTAATTTGAATGAATATGATGGTGACACACACAGGTGAGTCTGATTAGTTTTGTTCACACTTCTTTTTAAAATTTGTATTTATTATTATCCTAATGTTTCTGCTATATTTCCTGTTTTTCCTTCCAGGCTGGAAATCTTCCTCCTTTATGTTGGTGAAAACAAGAGCAGCACCAAAGACACTTCACCATCAGTGATCACAAGACCATCCATGGCCGCTTTCAGTGAACTTTCAAAGTACACTTCACCTTCAGTGCAAAGTACTATGAATGAATGACATTTGTTGTATATGGCTGTCAGTGCTGTTTGATGATGTTTTGAAATAAAAGATTACATACTGCAACTGGTGCTGGTGTTTTTGTAGATTCAAATGGCATCTAATGTCTTTTAAAATGAATTTGGGGATTATTGATGGCCAGTAGTTTCTGGGGGCGGGAGATTTTAATTGCTCTAGTGGCTTTTATTTGGTAGTAAATTGACAAAAAAAAGTGAGTAATAAGAGAAGGGGAAGACCGGGAAGCGAACCCACAACAGCTGCATTGAAAACTAGAGCCTCCATATGAGGGTTGTGCTTAACCCCTGTGCCACCACAGCACACCCTGCCAGTAGTATTTCAAAACTCAGATTTCTATGTTAATATATACTATACACAGTTCTGTGTTGCATTAACATGTTCATAGTGTTAACTTTTGACAATATACAGTAGTGTTGAGTAAGTCAACACTGATGTGTGTTTAATTTCAACTACTGTGAGTGTTGATTCAACTATATCACAAATAACACTTTCAAAAGTGTAACTTCTACACCATCCAGAGTGGACCAATATAGACACTTTCAAAGTGTTGAATTTAACTCTGTAGGAGTTGATGGAACACTTCTAAATGTGCTGTGCAGAAACTTCACTGAGTTCAAAAGTCCTTACGACCTTTACAGTATCTGGTTCTGGAAGGTCTTTTACCAGAATTAACTTTATGTTCAGTGTCATTTTAATACAAACATGCTGTTTCTGTGTTTAGTTTGTTAGTAATTAATGACTTGTCATGGGTTAAGCCTAATTTTTCAAATTTTCTGTAAATAGAGCTGTTGATGGTGGCTGAAGCTGAGGGTTAGTCTTAGCAGCATTTAGGTTGCATTCAAATTTTTAACACAATTCATTTTTTTTCATATTCTGTTGCCTTCCTGTTTTTGGTATGCCAATAAAACTGATACACAAGCAAATATCAACAATAGACAACAAATTCATGTCTATTTTGTCACTAGATTAGCAGCAAAAATTGTTTTTAAATTAAAAAGTTGTTTATTTTGTTGGTTTTGGTGAATAATCCACTGTCCTTTGAATGCAGGAGGTCCTGCAGGTTGTCAGTGATTTTACTTTAGGATACATGCTGAAGCTTATAAGTTGTCATCTGGGAATGGGACAGATACGTAAAACCACACACTTACTCTTCTTTGCCCTTTGCTGCTGTGACATTTCCCAATATTGCTCAGTCTATCAGTGTTATTGCAAATGTTGACTTTCACCAGGCACTTCTCTTTATGTCAACTAAAAACTTGTTCTTGACTTTGCCAAGAATCAGATTAGAGTGGTTGGAAGATAACAAGGAGAATCAAATTGACATTAACATACCACAGCCTCATGTGGGAAAATAGAAGCATAGTAAGAAGAGGGGGGAACTCTTCTTAGCTGCAATCCTTACAGAGAGCTCTTGTTTAATTGAATTAATGTTAATGAAGGGCTGATGCAATTACAAGAAAGAGACCTTTATCTTTCCCCTCATGAGAGTCACATTAGTTTCATCCTGGTACAGGTCATAAAATTCTCATTCACTTCTGGTCAACTGTTTTCAACTGCACATACAGTATGTTCTCTATGCAGCGCCGCTCCATGTGTTGTTTGTTGTCTTCCATAAACTCAACCGCTTTTCGTCCAGCAGTCAGTAAAGAGTACCAAGTTCTCCTAGAGTAGAGTGCTTGTGTTTGTGCAGGCCATTTTAAGATGCAGTGATTATTTGCTTATTTTAGTGTGCAAGGAGCGGCAGTGGTGCTCCAGGGGCTCTTTATCATCCCACTCACTTCCTGGATTAAAGCTGGTATAATCATAAGTATGAATATTCATAAGGCCTGAGACCTGAGGGAAAGTGAGAGAAACTGACGGGCAAAAATCTACAGACAAGCTGAGTAACAAACAACATGCAGAAGTTAAACTCAGGGGAAAGCACTGTGCACACATGGTGACTGAAAACATCCTGATAGCTTTGCGTAATGCTCCCTGTAACTACTTAATGTCTGAAGACATTAGACAACATGCTGCACATTGTAGATTACATGGCTGTTAAAGCTAAAATTGTCGCTAATCTTGTCGAACTGTAACTTCAGCACAATTTTGTCACAAGCTGTTTTTCGCAAGGTTGTCCTTTTTGAAGAAAGATGTAAATGTAGTTTCATTTTCTTCCGTAAGAAACGTTAATGAGAAACATACAAAAGAAGAAAAAAAAAAAAAACAAGTGCCATTACTGCATCATTAAATTACTCCAAAATATGAGACAAAGTACTAAAATGATGAAGTAAGACCCAATAGCAATATTGATCCTCATCTGTAAAGGACTTTATGGTCAGATGCAGACTTGCCAGCAGATGACTGCTGAATCTGTAGTCTGTATGCTACATTAATATGGGTGTGGTGGGCATGTTGGAGATTTAAAATTAGATCAGATCCAGTGGATGTATTGTTAAATATGTGCTATTTAGAGAATGGTTTGCTTCAGATCACATATAGATGGTGTTTCCTTTCACAGCCTGAACATGCCCCAGCGCATCAGACTGAAATAACACCAGCTCAGCCCACTGGAAATATAATATAGGCACTCAGAAGGTCTAATGTGAATTTCTCAAACAGTTTGCTAAATGTGCATTTATTAATATTCAATCTGCTCACCTCTGTCAGACGTCAGAATTTGCTTTTGCAGTCATCATTACTTGCTGTCAGTATTTAACTGGCAGTGCCAGCAGTCATGTTCTGTAAGACGATGATTAATCAGTTTATTGACTAGATTTTTTTATTTGGCCAAATAAAAAAATATATAGGCTGGTGATTTTACCAGGGTTCTTTGCAGTCTGAAAAAGTACAAAACTGTATGCAATTTGCTATTAAAATTTTACAGGTTTTCAAAATAAACACTACAAACTCCATTGTGTTTTGCTGGGATTATAACTGACAGCCCAACATAATGTTGTGCTAAACAGTAAAGTTAAGGAAAATGACATGTGGTTTTCTAATTTAACTAAATGTTGCATTGTTTTATAGTCAGATTTTGCCCATATTTATTTTTAACATAGTTCAACCTGATATAAATTGAATGTAGAGATTCTGTGAACCTAAAGTCTGGACTTCTATATTAGATGACTCTGTAATGCTCATGTGGAAATCTATTACTTGCACTGTATGCAGGTCCAGTCTTTTTCTACCAAGGAAAACTAAGCATTATAATAGAATCCCCTGGGTGAGTCTGTGTAAACACTGCATAACTTTTAATGAAGTTTCCATCTGTATAGTTTCTCTCTATTCTCTCCACATTATGTTCAGGGTGAGCCCATCTCCCTTCACCAATGCGCTGTACTGTAAATCTGTCCGCCACCATAGGGGTATTTTTAGTAAAAATTTCAGGATGCAGCATTGCCCAATAAACAGAAATGGAAATGGAAATCCTCAAAGGACTTTTCGCGTCTTTTCCACAATGCTGTGACCTCACAAGTTGCTTAGAACTTCAGACAGAATCTAAAGTCATTTGCAACAGGTGAAATTCCCGATCCTAAAGCTTAAAGGCCAAGCATATATTGTGTCCAAGGTCTGCTTTTCCTAGCAGCTGCAGATCCAAGCATCTCCATCTTAACGTTTCTTTGATCCTCTCCAATCAGCAGAAAGCTTACTGTGTTAACAGCTGCAGGTGGAGGCTCCTGAGAAACAAACTTCCCCTGAGGCTTTGCTGGAATTTGGGGCTACACTCCGCCTCAGTGTTTTTCTCCATCTTGTTTCTTTAATGCCACAGCTGTCTGCTTGACATATGCATACCTTCCGTAGCGAAAGGTAAACACAGCTTCACAGTTCAGCAGGGAGAAGAGGAATTTTCTGCGTTTTAAATTCTGTCTCCCAGTGTGTCATAGATTTATAGAAAGTCAGGGAGGGTTTGCATGTCGGTGACAGGGGGCTGTGTGGATATTTATATATCTACTCTATGAGTCACAGCAGGGGAATCACATTAGCCACGGCTGTACTGTCACCATTGGACTCCTCAACAGGATTCTCGCTCTCCTCGGTTCTCTTCTACCTCACTCTCTCTGGTTCTGTATTTAAAACTTACCAGGTCCCTATTTTTTTAATCCGCGCAGGTCCTGGGAGAAGTCATGAAATATTTTCAGCTCCAGATGTCTCTAAATAAGTGTTATAGCAAGGAGTGTCGGCTAATGGTGTGTCATATCCTGCCAAGAGTAGGAAGCCTGTGTAAGCACTTGAGGGGGCTGGGGGCTTGAAGGGGGCCGTTTGGGGACTGGCTGATGATAGCAGTGGAGCAGTAATAACCCACAAGCACTGAGAAATAGCTTCAGTGATTATGTGGGCTCTGTTGCACTGCTGGTTGCTGATGATGTAGAGAGCACCCAACTACTGGCAGACTGTGAGCAGAGTGCTGGAAAGACTGATATGGATGAGTTTTCATCAAAACCCCAAAGTTCTGAAACTCTGTCCTGTCTGTCAGAGCTGAGTGAGACTGTATCCTCCTCTGACGGATGCTCACAATGAGTAATGTGGGTGACATACACCAATTAGGCATAACATTATGATCACTGAGAGGTGAAGTAATTATCACATATGATGAGGAGTTCGTGGCCTGCAGTGACCAACATCTATCTTCCAGGAAGAGTGTGACAGGGGCAGCGTTAAGGTGTTTGGGTGTTATGGTGTTAGGGTTGTTGGGGTTAGGGTGGCCCATCTGGTGCCATCCAATAAATATGTTCTGTAGGTCAGATTGGTTGTCAGAAGACACAACACATCACAGGCCAGTCAGGATGTTCCTGCCCACCAGTCTACTGTTAAAGGTTCCACTGATTACCTTGGGAGCTAGAAGTTCATCCTTTAATTGAGGAGTTGTCGATTTGATTCTCAGGCTTTGTGTCCTTGAGGAAGACATTTCCCTCGCCTGGCCACCAGTGTGGTCAGAGGGGCCAGTGACTCCAGTGCCTGGCAGGCTGGGCTCTGCCCAGGGCAGCTCTGACTGCTGTCCAGTAATTTCCCACCATCAGTGTGTGACTGAATGAATTTTAAGTGAATTTTAAGTGAATGAGCTGCAACAACTTAAATTTGAAGTTGCTGCAGCTCATTTTATGGTTTTATCCCTTAATATCTTTTAGAAAACGTTCAGTTTATTAACTCAGTTTTTAACATTTAATTTAGGCTACTCAGATTGTGTAATTGTCAAAAGAGAAAATATGTAAAATATGTCATTTAGATGTGAACTTTTAGACTAAACAAGATGGAACTTTTTTAAACTGTAAACGTTGGTTACTCATCAGCTTATTCCTTTACAAAAAGAGGTATAGCTTTTTAACATTTTTGTGCAAAACTTACAACAATTTTGCTTTTTTTTTATCTTCTCAGAGAAGAAAAGTGCAAAACATTTTCATTCACTGTAAACCCAAGGGCCCTGCAGGCTTCATTCTACTTTTCTTTTTTTTTGTGCAGGCTATCTGCGTTAAGGCTAAGTTGTCACTTTTAAAATTTCCAATTTATTGGAAACTGTTTCACACTATGAAACAGTACCAGGAGTCCTATTAGCTGGAAAAAAATGGGTTCAGAGCTGAACAATATCCTAATATTGTAATTGTTTCTGCAGCTTCCACCATGCAGATATCAGTCAGAGTTTTTCCATGTTAGCTTTTGCAAAGGAAAATCAATATTGTTTCTTTCCTTTTGAGTGTCTCCTCTCAACCCCGGGATAACTCCAATACTAATATCCCGGGCTGCTTAGCAGAACACACAAACTGATCCCTGACTGATGATGGCTTTCTGAGCTGCTGGTCACAGAGCTTGTTCTGCTTTATTATCTGCTTGGTTTGGTCCACTGGAAGGCAGCTGATAGTCAGACCCAACTACTCTGCAATTCTCTCTGCCTGACTCAGAAAAGGCAACACAAATGTTTGCTATAATAAGAGTCTACATAAAGGTTGTAATTTGATGCCTGTTTATTTGAAAAAGTGGTATTATCCTCAAAACTAAGCCAGTTTTCAGTAAAAATGGACCATTTTTGTTGCCATCTAGTCGCTCGTTCACAACGCTGCTGATCGCAGTCTCTGACATCGTCACTTTTTGAAACCAGGTCTGGATGGACTGATTCTGGAACGTGGAAGTACTACATACCTCCATGCAGGAAGCAAACACAGCAAAAAAAAATAAAAAATTTAAAAATAGCAGCAGCACAGCACTGTATTGTGTGTGCTACTACCATTCAATTACTTAACCTGTTCAGTTTAACAACCTCTGATATGGAATATATGTGTTACATGAGCACCTAGTTCATCTGAGACTGATTACTGTTTTTCTATGTGAGGTGAAAGCTAGAGGTCAAAAGCATATGCAGGTTTTTGACAACAGGCTAAAATGACAGTGCCATCTAATGGTCTGGCATGACAACTGCAGCAGTTTGAATGTGTCTTGGCGGTGCCATCAAATATGAAACTTTTCCCCAATCATCATCTGAAAATACCGTCATTTTTCAGACAGCAGTCTTATGCAGAAATAGCCTAAGTTGGCTATGCTTAACTTCTGTAATCATTCTTTTGAGGAACGGGCTGTTCATTGTCTGCAAAGCCAAGTTTAGTTCCATAAAAAAGGCAGGATGGATGCAGAGCCAAAAGCTCTGAGTTCAAAGGGTTGCTGTACTCTCATCTATTCCCAGGGTCCAATCACTTTTGTGTTAGGTCAAATGAAGAATCTACATCACCCTTTATGCATGAGTGTGTGTATGTGTGCAAGGTGTCTGCACTGTGTATCTCTTGGTTTCTCTATGAAGCATGGAGTACTTGTCCAATGAGTAAACCCAGACTTTCTCCAAATAATTGCTGGACGGATATAACAGGTTCCCCAGTAACTCCAGGAGAACATTAGGGAACAAAATAAAAAAAGAGATTGAATGGATTAATGAATGACCAATTGGAAGTTTTTGTTTTCAATCTTAATATCTGCTACAACTGTCAATATCGGTACTAATTAACTAAAAACAAAAAGTCAAATTTTAAATTGATACATCGCCAATATAATGTTGCCACATTTATGTTTAACCCAAATATCCGCTGGGGATATTCACTCAGTAAGTGGAACTCATATTTACCTGGGACTCTGTACACCAGTGGTTCCCAAAGTGTGGGGCGCGCCCCCTGGGGGGAAGAAGTGCCATTGCAGGTAAACTACAAGAATCCCCACAAAATCTAAATACTGACCTGCTTAAAAATGACTGAGAAGTGAGGTAGGCTTACATGTCTGTGGTTGTTGATCTTACCAGAGAAGATCAACAACACAGAGGCTAAAACACCATTTAGCCTCTGTGCAAAATGGTGTTTTAGCCCCATTTTGCACAGAGGCTTTTTTATGTATTGATGATAGCAAAGTTGAATATTGTTACAAATAAACAAAAGAAATATGTTTGAAATAACACTGACAGCAAAGAAAACTCTTCTACAGTATAGAACTAAAAAAAAAAAAAACAGTTGCACAAAAGTGTTTCACTGTAAAGATGGTTTGTAGTTTGTTTTGTTGGAACCCGAAGTGTGAAATAAACTTCAGTGGAGTTTGAAAACAAAATATGTGTCTAGGTTTATGTCTGCTTGAACAATGTGTGTGCCCAGTTGATTTTTTTTTTCTTTTTTGGGGTGGTGGGGTTGTTGTAATCCATAGGGGGACCAGAAGAAAATCTTTGGGAACCACTGCTGTAGACAGAAGTCTCTAAAAGTTGTTGGATAAATATGAATATTTTCATGTACAGGAAATATTTTATTTTAGGGTATCAACAAATTACTTGTTTATGAGAACAATGGTGATCCCCCATCTTAAGTCAAGTTCATGCTGTGCAATTATTCACAGTGTTTGACTAAGTTACTGTCGGGAAGGAATTGTGAGAAACTCTCTTGTTCTAAGCTTTGTCTGGTGGTCTGTCGCCATTCAGTGTGCGACAGTGAACTCACACAGACTGAGGCTTGGTCCCATGATTCATGGCTACTTACCAAACCATCCTGCAAGCGAACGAGAATGAGGTTGTTTGTAAAAATGATAAACAGACTGTTAAACTGAGCGATGTTCTCTTAGCTTCTACTTGAAAATGGAAACAAATTAAAGAACGCATACCAAGAGGCAAAGAAGGGAGCTCAAATCTGTGGAGATGGGGGAAGAGCAGGTCAGGGTGTCCAGTTTTACATTTTTAGTGAATGTCAGCCAGAATCTTCATTTGTTTGTGAACACTGTGGACAGAACACTGAGGAAAACCCATGTGTCTCCAAGCCTGCTAGTCTTTCTGGAAAACTCAGATGACATCTACTGCACCAGATGCGTCTGCAGCAGTTTGTTCTATTGTGAAAAGCATTTGCCAACATCTTATTCTAAAGCAGTTTTTTATCCAGCAGCAGCAACCCGATCTCTCAATTCTCATTTTAGATTATAAATTTTTATTTTAACAGGAGGTTACAGGAATTGAATACACTGCAGGCTTCAACAGACACCTTGTAACCAAGATGTCGTGTCTCAGTTGCACGGTTGTCAAGAAACGTAAATGAATTAACCCTATGTTGTAAACTGGTTTAAACTGGTTTGTGAGCTAGATAAGGACTAACTGTGCTACTTAGTGGTCAGTAAGTTTCTGTAGGTCACTATACCCTGATAATGTCTAACCTTTTTTTCAAATCATTACTTCTCCCCAGAATGTTCTAACTTCTGGGATTCATGAACTGGACCTTAGAGCTTCTCTAGACCAGATCAGTGTCAAGATTTTATTTATTTATTTATTTATTTATTTAGAACAGACCAAAATGAAAGCAAGAAAGAAGGAAAAAAGATATGTTATCTGCTTGAAAAGGAGCAGGTAGAAGATATAAGATCTTAAGATTTCCTGCCCCTTTCATTCTCATCATCTTATAAACAAAACAAGTTCTGAAGGACGTGTCAGTTCATTTTCCCTGCTATGATAACAACAGTGCCTGAAGAACAGAGTCAGTCAGATAATCTCTCAGGATAATCTCTTCTATTAATTAGATCTTTCAAGGACTCTTAGGGAATAAAAAAATATGTTGAAAAACTTTTGGACAGGGTCTGTTTTTCCTTCTCTGGTTCTCTGGTAAGATCAACAACCACAGACATGTAAGCCTACCTCACTTCTCAGTCATTTTTAAGCAGGTCAGTATTTAGATTTTGTGGGGATTCTTGTGGTTTAAATTAGTTAGGCAATGAGCAGAGAGAAGACCTGCTCAAAGATTCCCAGGGCAGGAATTGAACTCCAGACAGCCACACGGACAATCAGCAGTGTCAATGTTTAGGGAAACCACACAACCACTCTGCCACAACTATATGCTCTTTTACACATCACTCAGTACATATGGGTGGTTTACAGACTCCAAATTAACAAAGAACTCTGTCTCAACACTCTTTTTTTTTTTTTTTTTTTTTAATGTGACTTTACTGTGTTTTCTGACAAAGACCCAGTGATCAGGAACAACACAGGCAAAAATGACTCAAAAGTTTTGAAGTCTTTAGGCTGCCTAACGTCTCGCCTACAGATAACTGTTTAGGATTTAATGCCCAATCCTAGAAAACAAATCATTGCCATTTTTACTTTATGCATTATATGCATTATTTGATGCTACTTCATGTTAACACATCAAGGCAGCAGCCTATAGTAAAAATCTATTGGCTGCTGTATTTTTACCTTCGGGTGCAACACTAGGTCAGCAGGCAAAGTTCATGCATAATTAAATACAGGTAAATCTGGCCCTTGCTTCTCTATAGCACAGAAAACATTCAGTGTAACAGCAAGATCACATACACAATCATAAATATTCACCACTGATTAAAAGATTAGAAAATTAATCTCTCAAGTCCTCCAAGCACTAATCCTAAACCCAGAGGAGTAAACAAACTCCTGCTCAGCCCTGATCAATAAATTCCCCAGTGACAAAGAGAAGGGAGCTAACAAGGACTGACAAAACACTCTGATTGCTTATGCTCATTAAGTGTTCTGTGCATAATTATATTGGTGAATTCTGAAGGATCTTCTAAAACTGGCACTTATATCTTCGAGGCACAGTAAGAAAAACATGAAGCTCCAACCTACAACATGAACATTTCACAACTGGAAACATGGGTGAACCGATATCTGGGATTCTTGACGATCTGCATGTTGCTCTGTACCTGATGAGGGCACTGTATGGTCCTTGAATGCTAGTGTCATGTGATTGTGTGTGCATCGTTTGAACCTGTGTGTGTCTTAGCTTCGTGTGTTTGGTCTATCAGAGGACTGTCTGTGTTGAGTCATAGGTCATTAAGATGCTTGGCTGGCTTTGATGCTGACGGCCTCATAAATGGATGAGAAACGCCTGTCCTTCACTGTGACTGCTCAGCATCTTGTAATGCATAACATGATGTGACACACACTCTCCCTTTTAAAAACACACACATGCGCACATCTGACAGACAGAGAGGAGAAAAACACTACTCACTCTCACCAGTGACAACTGCTGAAGTAACTGTTTACTTCTCATGTGAACCTACTTAATGTGCCACTTTCAGTCTTTGATGAATGTTAGATTAAGAGCCAAGGAGAAGAAAGAAGAACCAGAGAGTCAGACATGGTGAAGGTGAATCTGGTCAATAAAACTGTTGTTCTGGACATTCAGACGAGTGATGCTACTTCATATTAACGCATCAAGACAGGTGGAGGCGTTGGTCACACAGAATGGTGTACTGGATAATCCAGGGTTTACTGATGACCAGAGGAGGAGACAACCTAACAGGAGAGAATGGATTAGTGAATGAACGGGTGAATGAATGTATATACTTTATTAATTCCTGAGGGAAATTCACATTTCAGTACAATCTGTGCAAAAACTCTTTGGACATGACATGACATAGGTAGACAGGTGCCTGACACTACAGCCTTGGGGGGTGTCACCCCTTTGTTAGATGACAATGATAACATGAGGTTAGATGAGGGGGAAAAAATCATATCTCACTTTGTATCCTGTTAGATACAGTGAGGGTTACAAAAAACCTCTACACATAAAGCAACATATAGACAGTGTAAGGATGGGGTGGAGGGAGCAGTGAAGGCAGTGAGCCGGTGTGTTTATAGCTATGCAGTGTGTATCTATGCAAGTCTGTGAACACTGTCCAGAGCAGCGGGAGCAGAGCGTCTTGTTTTCATATCATCCGGGAGAATTTGAGAAAGCCACCATTCCAAAGCCGACACAGGGGAGCCAGTTTCAGATCACAGCAATTGTTTTGGGTCAGAACGCCATTAATTTTCTATCTGCATCAGAGTCTCACTGGTAGGTCTCAATGGTGAATTTCAAATAGCCAAATATGTGGTCAGTCCAGCCGAGCCGAGCAAGTAACTTCTCCAAGGTCATTTCCAGTGAGTTCCAGGAGCCACAGCTGGCCGGCTACTGTCAGGAAGAATCGTGTCCGGTTTGTGGTTCTAGTGGTTCTGGTTAGCGTATTAACCTGAGCGTTCACTTCTCGGCACATTCCCTCCTACAAGCCAAGCAGCCTTTCAACAGCCTGAACAGCTGCCAACGTGTTACGAATTTCACCGTATGCCAGGTAACCGCCAACTCCAAAAAGCCGAAATGATCAAAAATCCAACATTCTCCACTGACCTTATGGACAGACACACTGTCACACCAAATGACCAGATCAATAATTTGCAATTTGCAAAATATTGAAAGAGAGCCTCAAAGAAGAGTAGCCAGACTAGACACGAGCAAAAAAGCAGGGGAAGAAAGACGGGCAAGAGAGAAGGAAAAAAGTGTTATCCTTCAATGAGAGCAAGAAGAAGGAAAATAAATAAATAAATGAAGCAGTTCAGAATGGCATGGCTGCAATGAAGTCTACACTCACTGACTGCATTTGTAGGTTTATCTTTCCAGTTACTATCAAACGACATATATAAACACATTTATAGACAGACAGACAGATAAAGAACATACGTGTTTATTTATTTATTCATTTATTTATTTATTTATTGGGTTTTGCATTTATATCTTGATTAAAAAAGATAACTGTATCCTTTTTTGTATGAATTGAACATGACTCTGAGGAGCTGACCAGCATGTTTCATTCATTCCCCCTGACAGTTTGATGTTGCTCTATCAACAGGCCAATCCTCACAAAGCTTAAAGAAACACTGAGTGGTTTTTCTCCAACACAGTTCCTGCTGCTTGCTCTTTCTCTCTTTCTGCTCTTTAATATGTGTGACACAACCTTCTGAATGAAAGTTTTATCATCACAGTTGACGCCAACAGCCAGAGCTGCAGTCTGCAGGAGGACCAGGAGACCCTGGTGGGTCAACTTTTTCTCGGCAGAGCGTCAAGCAGACTGTCTGAACCAGTCTTCATCAATGATTGCAGCTGATGAGTTTGTGCTGCATTCTAAGTGCTGATCTCCAGTCACTGTTTGGTACTTGGTATGCCATGTGACATGTGCTCCATGATGACAGAATTGCAGTCAACGTCCTAATATGATGCAGAGGGTGGGCAACCCAGTTTTCTTGGGTTGACTTCTGAATGAAAATCTCCATGTTTTTCTCCACTGCAACCCAGTTAAATACATTTTACACAAACATGAATAGAGTCTGAAATGTCTGAGAGCCAGCCCCATATGAGAAACAGAGGCCATGAAAGGAGAGAGTAAGAAGAAAAAGTCTAGTGAGGTGTGAACTGTTGGTGTGTAGATACTGAGAAAAAGTTGACTGTTGCCTTGACAGGCAAATGAGAGAAAAAAGAGGCAGAAGTTGAAGAAGAGCAATGAAAATGACTACAGAGAGAAGAGAAAGAGATGCTTGACTGCTTGCGTCTTTGTGCCTAGCCCCGTAGCCCTCGGGCAGACGGGATGATGGGCACATGAATCAGAAGCTGTCTGACTGAAAAATGATTTTAAAAAAAGAAAGAAAGCAAAATGACCCCCTGATTGTCTCTCACAAGGCCTGCACTCTGCGATGAATGAGAGGAAGAGCAGCAAAGGCCTCAGAGAGAGGAGGAGAAAGATAGAGTCAACCCAAATGACAAAACAGAGGAGATCAAAAAGCATCTTTGTGACTGGGCAGGTAGGTGACAAGAAGAAAGAAAAGGGGATGAGGGGAAATGGAAAGAGAGAAGAGGAGAAGAGATGAACAAAAACACTACCAAGGGATCTGAGCAACAAGAGGAGGTATATAGAGAAATGAAGAGGAATTACAACAGAGAGCTGATTGTGTCTTTGAACAGAGAGAATCTCTTCAACATGACTTAGAAAAATAAGGATTGATGGGAAGAAGTAGGAAAAAGAAAGCAGGAGAAATGAACAAAAGAAAGGAGTTTTTTTATTCATTTATTCAAAACGTAACTCTTATTTTTCTTTTCCCCAAAGGTTTTGTAGAAATTATTCAGGTTTTATATTTCACTTTCACTCAAACTTGTGTTTTTTAACAGAGCAAAGTTCTGCCCAGAACTTAACAGTTCAGAAAGTTGTTTTCTGATTTGAGTTCAATCCCCAAAACATTAAAATCCATATTCACCATGAGTCTTTAGTGGGTCAGAGATGGAAGAGCATCAGATCTGATTCAGGCTCCCACACCACCTCGGTCATTACATATGCAGTCAGGTAGAAATGATGTGTCGTTGGTGGCATCGCTTCCCTGATTCAGTCTGCAACATCTGCAGTCTCAAGAGCCATTCCTGCTCTCAATCCTGATAAATGTAAATTGTTGGAATGGAAAACAAGCACAAAGTTTGCAATCTAATGACAAGAAAATTGTTCTAAAAAAACATTTGTGGTACTATCGGTGACATTCTGCTGTGGAGAAGACTGAAAAACTGCTGAAAACTGCATTTGTTATTATATTACATTTTTTTTATGTAGTCCAAGTTATTAAAAAAAATTGTTACACATGATCAGTATAGGGTGTCAGAGGGTGTAAAGCAACATACAAAACAAAAGGTGAGGCCAAACTCAGGGTCAAGGAAGCCAAGGTTAATCTGCTAAACTCTGGTTAGTGTGTTAAGATGGTCAGACCTACAGGTCACCTATATAACAACATCATCCAAGTACACATTACTTGGGTGACATTCCAAGAGCTGTGTTGGAATGTCACCCAACACAGCATTCCACATTCCAAAGACCGTTTAAGTGTACAGCGAGAAATGACCTGGGATCACAAAAGCTGAAATCTCTAAGGCTCTGAAGATGAAGGGGTCCTGCTGGTAGCCTGTCAGTAGGTATAAATTTGTTTAATATAAAGCTTGTCCAATGTTGTCAATGCAGTCTTCCATACCTGGTAATAGAAATAAGTCTGGTATTGCAATTGTACTTACCTTGCAAAAACCAATGCAAAACCAAAGGGAACCATCAGACTTTGGAGTTTAGAGACAAGGGAAACTCCAGAAACTTTTACTTGGTCTGACCAGATTATGTTCAAGAAGGTATTCTACCTTTTCTTCATTAGTTTTCTTTTTAGT
This sequence comes from Poecilia mexicana, assembly GCF_051168715.1. Classification (NCBI taxonomy): domain Eukaryota; kingdom Metazoa; phylum Chordata; class Actinopteri; order Cyprinodontiformes; family Poeciliidae; genus Poecilia; species Poecilia mexicana. Next base: position 1,510,083 of record NW_028263379.1, on the reverse strand, counting down.
GGGGGGCAACATTTTTGGTGTTGATAATATCAACATCAATATTATGCAGCATTTATCCTACAGGGCATGTCACAAAACAGAGTAGGTTGGGACTGAATCAGATTTGTCACATCCTGCCTCAGTAAGGTAAGCATTCAAGTCACTGAGAATGGCTGAGTTTCCCACGGTCTGGGTATCAATATATTTGGGCTGTTCTATCTCATTTCAGCATCAGAGCAGAGTTACCCAACTCTAATCTGATGAGATCTCTATGGAAGCTGGTCCACTCCACTGGAAGTCAAGTCCACAACTGACTGGGCCCAAAGACTCTTAGTGCAGCTACTAACCTGGTTCCAGAGATCTCAGAACCTCAGCAGACATCCATTATCCTGAAACATCTGCCCCAGCATCCTTTTGCTTCCAGATCTCTGAGATGGAAACATACATATGGAAAAAGGAACGTGCTACATAAATATGTTCAGAGCTTGTGATGACTGCGGGGGAATGTGAAAACAAAATCCACGATCAAATCTTTTTCAGCTTGCTTGAAAGCCGTGAATGATGTTGTAGACAAACCAAAGAAAAGATAAATATAAAAAGACAGGTCTCCCTTTAACAATAGACTTCTTTTCACTTGCTGCTGCCACTAATCGTTTTATTTTTAGTGAGCTCCACCCGTCAGCGAGCTGTCTGCCACTTCAAGACTGTTCTTCAGAGTACAAAAAAGCATCAATTTGTCACAAAATTCAGCAGAGAAACAATCAAAGTCTCTCTCTTCCCGCCAGATAAAAGACTCCCTCTCTGCACAGGCTTCCCACTTTCTCTCTCTCTCTTTTTCTCTCCCCCTTTCTCTTTTGCTCTTTCAGTCTCTTTAAACTTTGTGTCTGTAGCTCCATCCAAATCAGACGAATGTGGTTCTCTGGCCTCTTTCCAGCTCTGTCTCAGTGGAACAGCTGGTTTCAATTAGGTCCTCTTTCAGGTTCCTGTGTTCCCATTCTGATGTACACACACACACACACACACACATACACACACACCCCCACACACACACGCAAACACACACACACACCCACACATACACAATACACATAGTAGAACAGCCTGCTTTCCTTGGCTCACTGCTCAGATGAAGGAGTAATGGAATAATTTGACCAAAATATTGGCTGTGCAATGAAGCATTCAGGGCTGTGCTTCATGTCCTTCTATTAGACTTGGCTGGTCAAACAGTCACTGAGCCTAAAGAAACAGTAATGTGCAGTCCTAATCCAATGTGGATATGGAGTCTCTTGTCATACTTTGGTTAAACTTGGACAGAATTTCAAAATGTGTAACCAGCGCAGGTTTTTAGTGCTCAACTAAAGACTTTTGTATGAAATAAAGACATGATATTTTGGAAAAGCAACTGAAAGTAATTCCATTGTTCATTAACTCTCTTAGTTCTGTCGGATTTAAAGTGGAACTATCATGCTTTTAAATCCTTGTTTTTCACACGTAAATAATTTATTTAGGGTCTATTTAAAGTAAAACTTCAATTTTTTTGGCCTGAAATCCTGGTTATTATAGCTCCACAGATTCCTCCTTTACCCTGTCTTGAGGTATTTTGAAATGTTTTGAGGCATTTAGAGCAACTTGTTTTGCTGCTGTCTTTTTAAATGTGAATAATGCATTTCACGCCCCTCCCCCTCCGGGTCACGAAGCGCTCCACTCCACCCTGTTCAGTCATTTTTATAGTTTGATAATACGATTATCTACCTGCAGAAAATCTTTTTATTTCTTTTTTTTGGCTCTAGTGGCCTTTATTTGATAGTTAATTGACAGGAAAGTGGGTAATGAGAGAAGAGGGAAGACATGCAGCAAAGGTCGCCAAGGCCAGGAATCAAACCTGCGAATAATGTATTTCTGCGTCGAGGACTAAGGCCTCCATATGTGGGTTGTGCTTAACCCATGCGCCACCACAGCACACCCAAATCTTTTTATTTCTAACTCTATTAAAGATGTCAACAACTGAAGATTTGTCTATCCAACCTTCCATGTTGAAATCTGAGTCTGACCCAGAATAGGAGAATGAAGACAACCAACCTGCAGATCAGGTGGTGTTATTACAGTATTTTCACCATCCATACTAACTACCTACACTATGGAGAGTAGTTTACCTACAGTCTACATGCATGTTTTACCGGCTGAGGAGGAAAGGAACCAGATTGTTGGTCCAGAGTTCTGCTATCAGATGAAAATAAATTCTTTAAATCAAGGTTCCAGGATCAGGAGGAAGAGTGGAGAGGAACAGGAAGTCCAATGTGAAGTTTCCAGTCAGTGATGGTTTGGGTCACCATGTCATCTGCTGGTTCTGGTCCACTGGGTTTTCTGAAGTCCACAGTCAATGCAGCTTCTAGCAGCAAATTCTAGACACTTCATGCTTCCTCTGCTGACCAACTGGATGGAGATGCAGCTTTGATTTTCCAAAGGACTTGATACCAGCCCACACTGCCAGAGGTTCCAAAAGATGCTTCAGTAACCATGGTGTTCCTGTTTCTGATTGGCCAGCAAACTCCTCTGACCTTTAACCCCATAGATATGCTCTGGGAAGATGAGAGACACCAGACCCCACAAGGCAGATGACCTGAAGGTCGCTGTCAAAGCAACCTGGACTTCCATTACACCTACGCAGAACCACAGGCTGGTCGCCTCCATGAAACGGAGCATCGATGCAGTAATTCATGCAAGAGGAGGCAAACCAAGTATTGGCTGCATAGAAATGTACAAACGTTTCAGAAGTTTGAGATATGTAATTATAGCACTCATTTTTGATGGATGCAATGTGATATTCTAATTTTCCGAGAGAATAAATTTTGGATGGATGATTATGGAAAGTCAATTGTAATTATTTGTAGCCAGCATGTTTATCAACAGGCACATTGAAAAAAATAACTCTTTGGATTAAGATAAAAAAATCATGGAAAGGATTTCCACCTGATTAATTTGCTTTGTTTCAGCACTATGTAATTCTGTTACTCCAATTTAAAGCAAATGTGTTGGCTCAACTTAACGTTTGAGGTTGATTCAACTCATTTGCTTTAGTTGGACCCAATGTAATTTAATAGAACCAGACCAACTAATTTGCAATGTTTTGGACCAACTAATTGACTTTACTTGATTAAGATGAATGCAAATTTAGTTAAAACCAACTTATTTTACAGTGACACCTTCACACTACTTAATTACCATATTTTCTGCACTATAAGGCGCACCGGATTATAAGGCGCACCTTCAATGAATGGCCTATTTTAAAACTTTTTCATATAAAAGGGGCACCGAATTATAAGGCGCATAGAATAGACGCTACAGTAGAGGCTGGAGTTCCGCAACTTGGCCAGGGTGTGGCCGGATGATGGTCACCATTCTCCGTTCGCACACAGCTTGTTTGTGGAGAACGTGGTGCTAAATGACCTGCATTCTAGACGGTCGGTAGGTAGATAGGTAAGTCAAACTTTATTAATAGTTTACAAACCAGCGTTCTGACAGCTATCCCAGCATGCACTGCGCGCTTCTTCTTCTACTGGCAAAAATGAAGCCGGTGGCTGCTTACCGTAGTTGCCAGACCTGTTGTGGCTCAATATTGGTCCGTATATAAGGCGTACCGGATTATAAGGCGCACTGTTGGCTTTTGAGGAAATTGAAGGTTTTTAGGTGCGCCTTATAGTGCGGAGAATATAGTTTAATATAGTTTAAACAAAACCTTTTATGTCAGTGTTTAATTAGTAACAAGAAACTTCAAAATAGTTCAGCATGGAGTTTGCATGTTCTCCCTGTGCATGGTGGGTTCTTTCTGGATTCTCCGGTTTCCTCCCACAGTCCATAAACATGACTGTTAGGTTAATTGGTTTCTCTACATTCTCCTTAGGTATGGATGTGTGTAAGTGTGGTTGTTTGTCCTGTCTGTCTCTGTGTTGGCCTGTGATGGACTGGTGACCTGGGTGACCCCGCCCCTCACCTGAAATGTCTTGTTGGAGATAGGCACCAGCAGCCCTCCCAACCCCACTAGGGACAAGGGTGTAAGAAAATGGATGGATATATAGTTTTGCTTTTGTTGTTCTATTTCTTCCTCCTCCATATTTCTTTTGCTTTGCTTCCTAATTTATTGCTCCATTACTGTGCATTCTTCTTGCGCTTTCACAATCATTTCCTTCTGCCCTTGCTGCAATACAAGTGACTTCAATTGATTTTGTTTCTTTTCAATCATTTTTCAATCTGCCTTCATCTTTATTCACTTTTCTCTCTCTTTTCCTTCTGCAGCAAACTCACTGATTTCCAGCTGTGGAGGAGGTAGCAAGCAGAGCAGATTGAATTGCAGGAGGCTAATAATTGTGCTACACTGATTGCAATTTTACATTCACTTTTCTGGAACAATCAGATTATAGAGACTGTGTGTGTGCGTCTGTGTGCGTGTGCTTGTGTGTGTGTATTAGTGTAGATGCCTTTGGATCAGTATGTGTGCACCACCCTCAGTTAGTGCAGATGTTGGCAGAAAACTGCAGATCCGCAGCAGCAATCTCATCTCTGTTATCGGAGTGAAAAGATTGTTCCACAGCTGACTTTGCATAAACAATGAGACAAGGGGTAAAGGAGAATTTTTCTTCTTTCTGCTTCCCAAATCAAATTTTTCACAGTCTAAATTTCATGTATTTAAATAAACTATTATCTACCAGACAGGCAGCCATTCCTCTCCCTGTTAATGTGGATGTCACACGTGGAGATATGTGGGAGTTTGCTCACCATAAATCCGATCCACAGGTGCAGCACAGTGCGAGAAGGAATAAATCAGTGTTGTAAATACACAATCACAAATGCTAAGAGAGATAAATCATTGATGCTCACATTTTAACAATTTATTCAGCTGCATCTGAATAGTTTGGAAAATGGCTAAAGATGATTCCTAAAACCATAGACATAATACGTAGACGCTTCATGGAGCAGATCAGCCCGTTGCTGTGATACCTCACAGCATCCGCCATATTGAATGTGGCTTCTCTTCCAGTTAACTAATACACTCTCTTGCTAAAGTAATTTTTTTCCATGACACATGCAGCAATATCTCCTCCTGTGAGGGGCCATGAAGGCTTTCATCTGAAGCACATTAAGGTCCAACATGAACACAACACAAGGAAGTTCCTGGTGTGTCATATAAATGTGTTTGTATTTTTAGAATATTGTCTACTCTTTGCTACATCAACCAAATTCTTTAGTTGACCCGGCCAGTGCTCCTAGGATTACTCACACACAGAACCATCTGATTACAGTTAGAAATGTTTAGAGACCAGGCCCACATTCTACCTCCTCCAAACTGTGAAAGACATGAAAATAAGGCAGAGCATTACTACAACACGTTAGATTTCCTGTTTGAAGGGGATTAAAGCCAGACATCTTGAACTTGCTCACACACACACACACACACACACATATGCACAAGCACCCGCATTCTGCTTGAAGGATTAGTGTATGATCTTGCAGTTTGTAGCCGGGTCAGACACTTGGATGCCCAAGTACTGGACTATGTCCAAACTAAGAATAATATAAAAGGAATGTTATTAATTGCACTCATCAGAACAGGTTCCTGACTCTCAATAAATCTGTAAATCAACACTTGAGGCTATGAAATACAAACCTGCATACACACTTTCTTGTTGAAGTTTTCTAATGATCTTTTGTTCCATCACATAGAAATGTTTATTCTCTCCTGACATGTTTTCATCTGGCAGTATTCGTCATCATTACCAGCAGATGGAGTTTTCTCAGTTCTCACAACTCTTTTATCATCATAAGACTAAAGGCTCATTCCGTTTCCAGGTCCTCCCCCTGGAATTTGGTTGACCTGTAATGTCCTTCAGACTCACCAGGAATTGTCTGAAATACTAATTTAGTCATTTAGCGTCATAGCAATAACAGAAACCTGGCTCACCTCTGAGAAGGGAGCAGATTTCCCACTGGAGGGGTATGAGTTCAATTACATTAACAGAAAGAATAAAAAAGGTGGAGGTGTTGCTTTGTACATTAAGAATGATCTAAAATATAAGGTGCTAGAAAAAATGTCAGTGTCAATTGATGAAGTTATGGAATGCATTACTATTGAAATCCAATTTGAGAAGCAGAAAAATAAAATGGTCAGCTGTGTGTACAGAGCACCGGCATCTGATACTGACATCTTTACAAATTACATGGAAACATTGTTTGCTAAGATGCATCAAAAGGTAATTTTCATCTGTGGAGACTTTAATATTGACATGTTGAATCCACATATGGTTAAAAGTACATCTAACTTTATTGATTCTATACATGGTTTAGGTTTATATCCACTAATTACTAAACCAAGTAGAATAACAACACAGAGTTCAACCCTGATTGACAATATATTTACTAATTATATGGAAAGTAAATTGAGAAGTGGACTTCTTATAAATGATATCAGTGACCATCTACCAGTGTTTGTTATACTTGAAGATGTTTGCAGAAAAATAAACAAGGTCACAAACATCACTTACAAAAGAATAATATCAGAGGACTCAATAAGAGCATTAAGAAACGATTTACAATCACAGAACTGGAAAGTGTTGTATGAAGAAAGAAATATTGATAAGGCTTTTGACATATTCACCAAAATATTTAAAGCATTTTATGATAAAAACTGTCCAATTGTAACTTGTAATTACAGGCAAAAAAACAAACATAAGCCTTGGATTACAAAAGGCATACAGAATGCATGTAAGAAAAAGAATAATCTATATAAACAATTTATAAAATATAAAACGGTTGAAGCAGAACAAAAATATAAATCTTATAAAAATAAATTAACTATTATTATGAGAAAATGCAAAACAGATTATTATTCTAAAATATTAGAAAATAATAAACAAAACATTAAAGGAATTTGGAAAACTTTACATAGCTTGATAAGAAAAAATTCTTCTAATACTACTCACCCTAAATATATTATTTATAATGATAAAACCCTGAATGAAAAAGTTGGGATAGTAAATGGATTTAATGAATATTTTGTAAATGTAGGGCCTACGTTAGCAGAACAAATAAATAAATCAAACCCACTGGATGTGGATTCATCGGAAATATGTATTAAACAAAATACATCATCTATGTACCTGAAACCAGTAGACAAAATTGAAATTAAGGAAATAGTTAATCAATGCAACAATAAAAAATCAATGGACTGGAAGGACATTAACATGTCACTTATAAAACAGATAATTGATGATGTGGCAGATCCTCTAACTTACATCTGCAACTTGTCATTCATATCTGGAACATTTCCAAATGCAATGAAAATAGCGAAGGTTATTCCTCTATTTAAATCTGGAGATAAGAATATAATTAGTAACTATAGACCAGTGTCTCTTCTCTGTCAATTTTCAAAAATACTAGAAAAAGTTTTTAGTAAAAGGTTAGATAATTTCATTGAAAAGCAAAACATTCTGACTGATTGTCAGTATGGTTTTAGAGAAAAAAGATCAACTTCGATGGCACTGATGGCATTAACAGAAGAAATTATAGACAATATGGATAAAAAGAAATTTGCAATTGGTGTATTTTTGGATCTCAAAAAAGCTTTTGATACCATCAATCATGACATGTTATTAAAAAAACTGGAAAGGTATGGCATTAGAGGGGTGCCATTAAACTGGATTAGGAGCTACATTGGAGAAAGGAAACAATTTGTAGAATTAGATGGTCAGAAATCAGACTTACTCAACATAACTTGTGGAGTTCCGCAGGGATCAGTTTTGGGACCCAAATTGTTCATTTTGTATATAAATGACATAGTCAAAATATCAAATCTTATAAAATACATTATATTTGCAGATGATACAAGTATCTTCTGTACCGGAGAAAACATTCAACAACTCTCTAAAGTGATCAACACAGAAATAGAAAAATTACAGCATTGGCTCAAAAACAATAAATTATTTGTAAATTTAGATAAAACCAAATTTATGATATTCGGAAACAATAAAAAACAGGAAAATAATCCAATTAAAATATCAATTGACAGTGTTAATTTAGAAGAAGTACATGAAATAAAATTCTTGGGTGTCATATTAGATAATAAATTCAGCTGGAAACCACACATCGGACAAGTAAAATCTAAAATAGCCAAGAGTGTTGCTGTTATAAGAAGAATTAACTTCGTACTAGACTATAAATCTTTGTTTATTCTATATAACACACTCATTGCACCACATCTGACATATTGTGTGGAAGTCTGGGGGAATACATACAAAACAAATTTACAGCCATTATACCTCTTACAAAAACAATCCATCCGAATATTACATAAAGTGGGATACTGGGAACACACAAACCAGTTATTTATTAAATCAAATATACTGAAATTCTGGGACCTGGTAATATTTAAAACTACACAATTCATGTTTAAGGTCAGACATCAAAAACTTCCACACAGTATACAGGAAATGTTTGCTGACAGAGAGGGTGGTTATTATCTAAGAGGTGAAGGATATTTTAAAAAACAACATATTAGAACAACCAGGAAGAGTTTTTGTTTATCTGTGTGTGGAGTAAATGTCTGGAATGGATTGAATGATGAGTTAAAACAAATTACAAATGTAAACCAATTTAAAAAGCTGATTAAAGCAGAGCTCATTTCAAAATATGCTGTATAAGATGTTTAATATCCAATAGGCTATAATGTAATTGATGATATAAATAGTACTTAAAATAATTTTGTATAGTTATACATGATGGAAAATGGAAAAATTTCTCTTTTTGATGTTATGACAGTTCATTGAAAATACATTGACAAGTAGGAAAGGGGCAGGACATTATAAGATGTATCTTCTACCTGCTCCTTTTCGAACAGAAAATACAAAAAAAAAAAAAAAAAATTTTGCATGTCACATGGGCATAATAATTTGTTTCATATTTTATTTCTTAAGTTTGTTTCATTCTATTTTATTTTATTTTCTTTTTGATTGTTTTAAAGTCTGTTCGAAATAAATAAATAAATAAATAAATAAATAAATAAAGTCCAGACTGTAACAGCTTCATGGAGGACATTGTCTGATGATGCTATTTATTGGTCATCTATGTTTCGAAGGCTTTTGGAAATTATTACAATGAGCTTTCTGAAACATTTTGGCAAAATCTAATGATCAACTCCTCAAAAGTAATTTCCAGCATAAATGAACCAGAGGATGATGGAGGTAAAATCCATAAACAGAAACAAACGTGAAGAAAATGAAATCATTGTCTCTGCTGTATCACAATTTGATTCTTTTAAATGTAGAAATTCAGGTTCATATTGTTGTTGATTAATATTAGAAAAGTAAACTTTTTAATAAAGATTTTTATAGATATTGTTCTGCACTAAGGACTTATTGAGTTTTCCAGTTCTGAGACTTCTGTGTACAGCAGCGTCTGTTCTAAAATCACACTGAGCAAAGAAGAAAACTGAAAATGCTTGTGTAGCACATTCATGATGTATTGAATCCAAATACAGAAAATCAATAATGAACCTAAACATTTACATAAATTTTCTTGGAGACCAGATCATAACCATATTTGCTGTCTTCTTTCTGGTCTTGGTTTCTTTGTTTTTCAGTCAAGCAGACAGAGAAGAATGTAAAACATGTGAGCACCACTGTGTGCTCCAGTGGATGTCTATGGCTTATTTTCCAGTTGTCCTCTGACAATACAAGAGTTTTGTTTAGGCGCCTCAGTACACACACACACACGCACACACACATATAAAGAGCATGTGAGGGAAGACAGAGGCAGGCGGTCAGGGTCAGTTGGGGAGCGTGGTAGGGAGCATCGAGATCAGCCAGCGAAGCCAAAACATCACGAGGAACGACAGTTTACGTCCAGAGAACTGACTGACTGTAATCTGCAGCCCAGAGGGACAAATTAAAGCAAGAAGCAGCTCTGAAGCAAAATGCCACAAAATAATGAAAAACATGTAAAAGCTTTAGAAATAATTGTAATTAATTTCCAATACTGCCTTGTTTGTTTGCTCTTGCTAAATGAAAAGCAAATATTCGGTAACACTTTATTTGAAGGGGGGTGAATAAGACCAACATGACACTTTCATAAACATGACATAACACCTGTCATGAACATGAATAAACCTTCATGAATATTTATGACTGTTGTCATAAAGTGTCATTCGGTAAATTATGACACTTTTAATACAAAGTTGACATTATTCAAAATGTCTTTGTTATGACAACTTGACATTAACCAATAAATCATTACTGATATAAATTTGTTATAAAAGTATTACTGATTGCACTTTAAAAATTAGGTAACTTTATGTTATTAAAGGTAAAGTTTAAACAGTAATAATTTCTTGTAATTGTGGAGCGCTTTGACTCTGATGGAGAACATCATCAATGGAAGGATTCAGAGGGAGCGATTGATCATATTGATCTGCTGGGAAATGATGATGATGGTTTATGAGCGTTACCGCACGACTCCTTCTTTAGGTTTTGCTCAGAGCTCCAGGATCAGGCACGTGCAGAGGGGGGAGTTAGGGGTGCTTAAGCACCTGGCCCTTTTGCTCCTTGCCCCCAAGTGCCCTTTTGATCCAATTTTTTTTTTTTTTTTTGGTATTATTATTTCCTAAGCCCTCTTCTGGCACATAATAACATGTACTAAAGTTATTTAGTTTTTTTGTTGTTTTTTTTTTGTACAACATAATAAGCCGGTCACCTTGTTACCTTTGACCTTTTGCCCGTGACGCATGACGCAATTGTCTCTCGCGCAGTGACATACGGCGGCTAACTGGAGCTTAACGTAGCGAACGATCCAGATTACAGAACAGTTTTTGGTGAATTAAATAAAAACGTTTTTGGTGAATAAAGTGGAGTAGACTTTCTACTTGTCAGATGACAGAAAACGTTGAAGTATCGTTTCTGCTTCAGCACGGAGTATCGGTTTAAGAAGAGAGGTAATGAAATACAACAGACACTGACAGGCCTCTAGTCTGCCTTTCTCTGAAGAACTACTGAGTGGGGGGAGGAGACAGTCAGGTGAGGAAAAACTGTTCTTATCTATAGATTCAGTATTTTTATCATTCACACATTAGGCTGGTGTTGTGCTATTAGCTAGCTGCTAGCTAACGACTTTGCTAGCAAACTAAAAAGCTTCTTCCCTGTATTGTTAATAACAGCAGTCATTCTTCAGTATCACTTATGCAGTAGGGGCACATCGCCCGTGCAAAAACTGCGGTAAAGCTAGCGGCTCTTCGAACAGCTGGCCCGCACAATATTCACGTGCGCGACAACTCAAGACATAATGGTAACCTATGTATTTGAGGAAAATACATAGGTTAGGTAAATGTATCTTGAAGGAGAATAGCACTTAAGTAAAAGTCCAACAAGGATATTCATTTAGAATTAAAAATAACTCACCCTGAACTACCATGATAGATATAATGTATGTCATTAATGAAGGGGAAAAACTCAACCCAGACTTTAAGTAAGTTTAGGGTCTGGTTCGCAGAGTATGAAGTTACATTTTTTTCAAAATATGTCTGGTGGTCTAGCTCTGATTTACATATCTTGCTAAATTGCGGGTTTGAATATTGCAATACTTTCCTATAACAAAATAGACCTGCAGAAAGAAATTACTAATAAAATATCTTACACATGCGTAGTTGTATGCTCTGTATAGAGATTTTCCTTAGCTTTGATTGTATATATCACAATTTTGTAATTTGTCATTGTTTATTAAACTCAAAGCTGTGGTGCTTTGTTAATATTCTGTCTTAAAATGCGGTTAGATGTGCCCTTTTTTTGTTGAGCACCTGCCCCAGTGGTCTCTGCACGGCCCTGTCCAGGATGATCAGTCTGAGCAAAACCTAAAGAAGAAGCCGTGTGGTACCGGTACCAGTCCAGCTGCAGTCATCCTTCAGTCCAGCCGCCCGCTTTGTGAATGCACCTTATGGACATAAAGCATCTTTATTCTGTAAATGTACAACTCATGCACATGATTCTACTATGTAGAATAAACGTCCACATTCCCACTCAAATGACCCTCTGACTCTCTGTCTGTCTTTAATCCCGGCTGAATGCGCTACTGTTCAGACAGGCATTTGCACGATCTCTTTTTGTATTTTTTTTTTTATCTGTATTTTTTTTTTATTTGGATGTTTTTTTCTTTGAAATGTATTTTTATTTTTGTGAGGTGACATTATGTGCCCTTAAAGCACCTTTTATATAAAATATGTAATTATTACTTTTATAAATACTTATACTGCTTCAAACAAGGACGTTGCCATGGTTATTGTTTCAGGTGGTGGCAAACTTCCAGGTATTTATACTAATTTACATGTGGGTGGTGGCAGGGCGGACCAGCAGCTGCGCTCTCTCCATCCATTGTCTGTACCCTCTTGTCCCTAGTGGGGTTGCTGGTTCCTCTCCAGCTAACGTTCCAGGTGAGAGGCGGGGTCATCCTGGACAGGTGGCCAGTCTGTCGCAGGGCGACACAGAGTCAGACGGGACACGCAACCATGCACACACACACTCACACCTAGGGACAATTTAGAGAGACCAATTGACCTGACAGTCATTTGAAAAAGTGTACGTATATTTACACAAACCTTGACGCAAAGTAAACTTTTATACATGCCGACTTTTGCATATGGGACTGCACATTTTTTGTGCACACCACGCTTTATGCATGAGGCCTCAGGAGAGGAGCAGACTGAAGCTCTTCCAGAATCACGATATAGTGACAGCTGCAGTTAGATCCTGAAGAGAGAAGGAAACACATCAGAAGTCATTTCAGGTCATGTTTACACACGGTTTCAAAGTCAGGTGTGATAGCCTGTGTTAATTCCTGTGATGACTGATAAAAACATTGTCATAAACACATCCTCTGTTAGCTTTTTCACTCTGTCAGGAAGACTTACACTCTGGAAGAGCAAGAAGTGTAAAGACTGCTGACTTTCTAAGGTGCATTTTGTTGTGTATGATACTCTAGGTCAAATAAAATAATATTCAAGCAGATAACTGGACGAAGCACATGGCAACGTTTATTTTTCAAATGGGGGAGGAATTCCTCTTCTTCTTTTTCAGGACCAGCTCACATCTCTTGTGCACAGCAAGAGCACCACCAATGGCGATTTCTTATATTTCCTTTATCTTCAGATTTACAACCAAGCAGCCTCCAAACACATAGGAGTATAATCAGGGGTGAAAAGATGCGAGTGGTTTAGAGTTGATCACCTGTTCAGGTTGTTTTACCTTTGTTTACCTTTGCTGTGGCTCTTTACAGCCGCTGTAATTTCTGAACGTTCAATAAACAACAAACTTGGACTAATTACCTCGTTCTTTGTTACTATACGTCATTCACAACAAACATCAAACACGGTAAATATGTTTCATTAAGTATTTAACAAACAAATGGCTTCTACCGCGATAATAAGGTGAAATTAAATTGTCTAATTCAAAAATAATAGTTTTATTGCTCCCTGGCATCTCACTTTGAGCTCAGAGTCTGAGAGGTTTTTCCTGTATCAATTTTTTGTTTGCTTCTTATTTAGTGGAAATATTGATGTTGGTGAGATTTAATAATAACCTTTTCCAACCTTTATAGCTCCACTGTTGAAAATGAGGCTCTAACATTCACAAATGACAGTGAAATAAAATCCAGTCCAACATCTGGTTTGAGGTGATTCCTCTGGAACCTGTTGGAGGAAAAATATCCCAACTTCAGAAGATGAGCTTTAACCTAACAGAGCTCTGTGGTTCCTCCTGTCAGGGTGAGGAGGAGCCATGTTAGGAAGAGAAGTGGAAGCTGCAGGATCTTCAGAACAAACAGGTCATGATGCTGGGCTACTGATTATCCCTCTGTCTGGACACAGGATCAATAGAACCAGTTTAAAAGCTAAAATGAATGGTTATATGCCAGACATGGAAAACTGGGATGAACTCCATGAAGTTCAGAATTTAGGTCTCATGGCATCTCAACGTGTTGACATTGCAGACAGTGGACTGAGGGACATACAGCTTTGTTTTGTAGCAATTCAAGAGCTACCAGCTTTTATCAGCACAGAACAAAGCACACAAAGAAGCAACATATATATATATATATATATATATATATATATATATATATATATATATAAAAAAAACTACTTTCACCCCTGAGCATAATCATACCAAAAGTGTCTAACAAGCTTTAATCTAGAGGTTCAATTATTTCTGTGTCTGGAACACCACACATTTCATCTCTACAAAACATCACTGTGCTTTAGATTTGAATGGTTAGTTTATATGAAAATATATCATAAAAATGCAGTTCCTGAACAGATCAACACATAAAGCTGTGAAAATCCAGAGTTTTAAAATGGAGGCTGTAATCTGTGCCTCATCTTGCTAATCTCCAGAGTTTTGCAGGTATTTTCATGCAGGCTGAGGATCTGTGTCTCTGTGGCTGTGGGGAGGTAGCACTGATTAGCTCTCTCTCTATTTGGGTTCAGAGGAGCAAAGCACAAATTGGAGCAGTCCTCTAAAAATAGTTTGCATTATTTACCCCTCCCAACATCCAGGTCTTTGTGAATGTGAGTGCAGGCATAGTCTGCCAGTACTTCATCCTAACTCATTCTGGTGCATCATACACACACACGTGAAACATCTCCGTTTCCTGTTGGAGGAGGCCTCAGGGTGGAACATCGCTCCCTTCTTGTACAAATCGGTTATATTTCATGCAGATCTTTGAATACGGTAGTGCTGCCGTTATGCTGTCGCTTGATCAACCCTTAGAAGCATAAGTGGGTCAACGCTGACCCAGACAAGGAACTTCCTTGCAATGTCTTTCACATTCCAGCTGTTCCTATAAATATTATTTACATAATTGTAATCAAACCATTAACTTACCTTTTGTTCAGTTTAAAACTAATAGTTTGGTAACCAGCCCATGCTGCCATAGGTTGGTCGAAAATGACCCACATTCATTTCCTTTGTTATCTCTTAGGAACCTTTGATTCTTATTAGCTGGGAAAGTCATAATTAGATCACACAGGATATATCATATTTTTTGTCCCTTAAGAAGATTAGTCTTTTGGTATTAACAGCATTTTTTCCTTCAGATTTTATGTCTTCAACATACCTGAATGTTATACGTTTGTGTTTCTGGAACCCCACTTAGGTTGGTTTCATAGCAGACACACCTTTACCACCTTCTCACAGATTGGCTCACATCATACAAGTCCATCTCCCTGGTTTAGAGACTTGTGCTTTCAGACACTCCAGGGTTTCACTTGTGTCAGTGAGGCGTGGGCTGGACTTTGTGTCGCAGGATGTTGAAAATTAAAAACAAGCAGCATAATCCTACATCAGTTCTTCTGCTGCATTCTGCTCTGTCTTCTCAAACCCCCAGTAGGTCATGGCAGATGGTCGCGAACGACCGACTGACCGACCGACTGTACTGAGCCTGGTTCTGGTGGAGGTATCTCCTTGAGAAAGGGGAGGTTTTCTGCTTCACCATCAATATATGCATTGTCATTATGAGGGTCTGCTGTAAAGTCTACAACACAAGTGATTGACGCTACACGATTGTCCAGGAGTGAATGTTCCAAGTCAATGACTTGATGCAATCTGTTTCTTAGATACAAACATTTTAAAATAATTTGCATAATAAATTTGGTTTGATAACAAAGATCAATTGGAATGTACATGTATGTGACAAAAATGATTTTTTATTAAGGGATTCAGGATGAACTGGTGCTATATAAATAATCAGATGTAATGTGATATAAATTTGTTATAAAAGTATTACTGATTGCATTTTAAAAATTAGGTAACTTTATGTTATTAAAGGTAAAGTTTAAACAGTAATGATTTCTTGGTTAATGTCAAGTTGCCATAACAAAGACATTTTGAATAATGTCAACTTTGTATTAAAAGTGTCATAATTTACCGAATGACACTTTATGACAACAGTCATAAATATTCATGAAGACTTACTGATGTTCATGACAGGTGTTATGTCATGTTTATGACAGTGTCATGTTGGTCTTAGTCAACCCCCTTCAAATAAAGTGTTACCAACTAAATTTGATTCATATGCATTGTGGTGTTTCATCATAGCAGATTTTAAAGGTTTTGCTGAGAGCATCTTAAAGACTTCTTCAGGTTTTACTGTAGTTATAGTCAAATTATTCATCCAGTGCTGAGAACAAAATATTTGCATAAACCCGTACTAATCTAAAGATTCACATCAGACTGCTGATTAGCATGTTGAGCCTTCCTTCTGTTAATATTTGACGATGGTTTCTGGCCCACCCATACATACAGCAGGCATGGGGACCTTTGACCCACACTTTGACCCGTGGCAGACAGCCTGCGCTTGCTGGTGAAAAGGGCATCTGTCAGGCTCTCTCCAGCAACCGTTTGTCTCACCACAGCCACAGCCCACCCTCACCCACCCCACATTGTGACACAGTGGGTCTGTGGTGGTGGGAACGTGGCTGCAGGCTCTGACCTCATGTTGCTTTGTGGTTTCAGCAGCACTTGTATGGCAGCCTGGGAGTTAAGAAAGGCAGAGAGAGATTAATCACACTCACTGAAATTACAGTTTATAGTTTAAGTTCTGTCAGGTGTTTTAATTCATAGAAGGAAAAGGTCATTTATTTTATGAATAAAGCTCTTACCTTTAGGAGTTTATTCAAACTTATTTTGATTGCTAATATCTGTGGCCACTCTGGAATATCTCTGCTTCAAATGATAGAATGTGAAAAAAGGGGAAAAAACAAAAAGAATGGAATGAAAATTTGGATTGATGCTATTCAGATTGTTCATAACTAGAATTTAATAACAAAATTAACCTTATTGCATTTTTTCTCAATGATGATGGTGACATATTAAACACAATAACTAAAACATCCTAACTATATATAGTAATATGCACTAAGACTCTAAATCTTCCCAATATTTAGTTGTAGCAGCTCTGGTTGCAATGAGAGTTTGATGTTACAGAAGGTCAGCTCATCTGCTCCCAGGTTTCACTTCCTTCTGCTTTAAACAAACGTTTCACTAACAGCAGCATTTCAGATCTCTGCAGATAATGTTGACTTTCTCTGCTTTTATGTTGTAATCCTTCTGATCCCAAAACATTTTCAGTCAAAACTTCTCCCTACATTTTCACATCAGTAGATGTGTATCAAATTATGCTAAACAAAAAAACAAAAAAAACAAACAAAAGAAAACAACTTTGCCATTCCAAAATATTACTTGGAAACTCCCAGTATTTTGATATCTTTTAAATATAGCCGGCTGAATGGATCAAGACTCGCTGGAGGACAGAAATGTTTCTAAAACAACAAACAGGCAAAGCTGCATATGCAACAAGAAGGAAAAGAAGAAATAGGGAGGGAGAGAACAAAAGAAGAAAGAGAGAGAGACAGAGAACAAAAGAGAAAAGAAACATCAAAGAAAGAAAGAAGAAAAGAAACGAAGTCCTGTTTCCCAACACAACCAAGATTCACTGTTCCAAGTCAAAGTTTCATTATTATTATTATTATTATTATTATTATTATTAGTAGTAGTAGTAGTAGTAGTAGTACAGTGATTCTTGAGAATAGGGACAAAACAGGTCCTATGGATAAAGCATGAAATTTGAATAAAATATACACAAAATATATTTTTTTCAAATATCTAACTAAACTAACCTGGGTCATGTGAGCACAACAATGTATTTTTTTTTTTTTTTGCTGAATATTTTTTTATTTTAAACATTGTAGTCGGTGGATGATGCCTGTAAAAGCCCTTGTCCAGGAGCAGAACTCAATACATTCTTATAGTTTAAAACAATTAAAGAAATACTAAAATTATATATTATGACAATTAAGTATAAGTAGTCATATAAATAATTATAAAAGTATCGATAAATTGAATTAAAAATAATTTTTAGATATTTTCCAACTCCGTTGAAATTTGTCCTTAGTTTTTGTCAACACCGTCAGAAATGAAAAGAATGTAAAAAAATCAGGCATTATTGGGGGACACCAGAACTTCTGAGGACCCCATGACATTGTCTTTTCTCTTCCTTTGCTAGGAGGGCTAGTTAGCTCCGGTTAGCTTCAGTTATTCTTTAGTTTTTTCTTCTGTTTTATTCCTAAGTTGTTTGTCACAACCATGATGTGTCAACTCCATAACTGACAATTCAACCTGGAGAGACTCACGCAGGGAGAGAGAGAGGGATTAGGGTATTTAATGGATGTGGAACAAAATAATGAGAACAGAAATGATAATAATAGAATTAGTCTTTGGCGGTCGGACCCAGACGGAAGACATGGCTCTAGAATGCACTGACTGAGAAAGAGCTGCGATGCCTAGGGATTAGGGATGTCTTCCCCCCAAAAGAGATGAAGTTGGGACTGGGCCGAGGCCAAGAGAGAAGGAATAGAAGGAGTGGACAGGGAGGAAGAGCCGGCTAGATGGGCGAGGTTTAGATGGGGCAGAAGGCATGATAGAAGAAAGAAGAGGAGGAGAACGTGAGAGCGGGAAGGGGACTAAAGGATAGATCGCCGAGGATGAAGGAGAATGCAGGGGTTGCATGAAGAGGATGGTGGGAGCTGGAGGATTAGAAGGACAGATATTTCTAAGGCGGAAGAGAAGGTGAATTAGGCCTTAACGGGGTAGGGAATGGTGAGCATGGAAAGGGCCCTACCCCGGCCCAGAAGCCTGGGGTGGACATGGGAGTGGTATAGAATTAAAGAGGAGATGAGAGAGCCGGTCGGGCATGGATAGGTTAGCATGGAGTAGTGACGATGATCGTCATGCAAAGGTGAAGATGAAAGATGAAGACGGTCGGTTGCCCACGGGGGCAGTGACAGAGAGAGACGGGGAGAGATGCCTGCTTGGCAGTGAGTTGCCGCATGGGGCGTCGGTTGCCTACTAGGGCGTCGATAGAGAGACGGGGAGAGGTGCCTGCTTGGGCAGTGAGTTGCCGCATGGGGCGTCGGTTGCCGCTAGGGCGTCGATAGAGAGACGGGGAGAGATGCCTGCACGTGCATGAAAACGCCGTGAGGGCGATGAATGCCGGAGGAGGCATGGACAGAGAGAGACGAGAATGCCTGCCAAGGCGTCGAGCTGCCTGAAAATGGCGTCTGGCCTGTGAAGGCGTCGATAGGAGAGACGAGAATGCCTGCCAAGGCGTCGAGAGCTGCCCGAAATGGCGTCTGGGCCTGAAAAGGCGTCGATAGGAGAGACGAGAATGCCTGCCGAGGCACCGAGAGCTGCCTGAATGGCGTCGGGTGCCAGATGGGCGTCAGAACAAGAGCTTGAAAAGCCTCTGAATAGAAGGAGGCTAGAAGTTAGAAAAGCAAGGATAAATGAGGGAAGGAAGTAGAGAGATGGATGGGCACGGCTAAATGCTCGGCTGATGGAGAGGGGAGAAGGAATGGTAGACTTGAGCGAATAGCGTGAGGAGAGTGACCTTTAACCACCACCAGGTATTTGTTGGTATAAGCTTACCTAGGAGAACAGTGCGCGTTGAGCTGAAAGCACAGAAGCTCGTTCAGGGCGAATGTAGGATGCATACGCTGAGGATGACCAGCGGCCGAGGCGTTGGAGGGATGCTGAAGGAAGACCCAGTGAGGCTGCCGACGTGGCTGCCCCGATCCGAAACGAATGACCGGAATATTGGCTCGGGGCTAGGTTACATGAAATTAAGGTTTTGCGGAGGAATTTGAGAAACCAGGACGACAATATCGGAAGGCCTTCCGGGGTGAGGAACAGGGGCGCGGAACGAGGATAAATCTTATGACGGTTGAGAGCATATTCGAACATGGCGAGAAACGGGCAGAATTGGCAATCTAGCCGGGCAATGATTACGGAGACGGGTCCTTTCCCTTTGGAGTGTTTGAGGTAAAGACTATAGTGATCGGGGAAGAACTTGAGGTCAGAGATAGTTAGGTCTCTAGACGGGATGAAGGCGTTGCTAGGAGTAGTGAATTCGCCGAGTCTGAGGAAACCGAAGAAGGCGAGGAGATAAACGCTCGAAAGGAGGGACTTGACGTATGGGGAGTACGGGCTAGATCAAACAGTTAATATGAGACTTTTAAGAATAGGTGCTGTGATGGGTTTTCTGGGGTCAGGTCGCGGTAGGTAGCTTTTGGAAATGCCTCTGAGGAGTAGTTTGATAGAATGATTAGAGAGCAAACTAGGGGCGAAGTCGGTTTGAAGACACTTAGCGAAGAAATTAATGCCGGCGAGCAGGCTACGAATGTAGGGAGGTTTAAGGCGGCGATGGATGTAGCAAAAAGTAATGAATGCTAAAACGACGCTAGTCAGCACAGGGACGGGGGGAATATGTTGAGAAGCGCAAAATTTAACGAAAGTGAGCCAAGCATGGGTGTAGGTTTTCAGAGTAGACGGAGCTAGGCCAGCCTTCATGTACGAGGAGGCTGAATGAGGGTGCTCAGGGGAGGAGCTGCTAGTCGAGCATGAGGTCTTCGAGTGGAGGCACTGGCGTAGGGTGAGCGTCCGCCGACGGGCACAGGCTGAAAAAAAACCTGGAATTTAAGACGGGACAGAGCGTCAGCAATGGTGTTTGAGTAGCCCGGAACGTGATGAGCGGTCAAGATAAAGTTATGAGTAACTGATAACCATGTGATACGACGAAGGAAGGGCATGATTGACGTGGATGAAGAACGGCCTTTGTTGATGGCTTCAACGACGGCCCGGTTGTCGCATAAAGCAGCAATGCGCTTGCGTTTCCAGAGATGGCCCCAGAGGTAACAAGCGGCTGCGATTGGGACCATCTCGTAGAAGGCGGAAGACTCGGTGGAAGGAAAAGAAATGGGCCAAGCTTGAGCGAACCAGCGCCCCTGAAGAAACCCCCCAAAACCTATGGACGGGGCAGCGTCCGTGAAGAACTGAATGGAATCGGCTGAATGGACAATGTCATCGTAAAAGAAAGAAAGGCCGTTCCAGTCGGAGAGAAGCTTTGACCAGAAGGCGAGGTCGGAGCGGCAGCCGTCATCCAAAGTGACGGGGTCGAGCAACGAAGGAACGGAGCTAGCTAGGTCGAGTAAGCGAGAAATGAACGAGCGGCCCTGGGGAATGATGCGGATGGCGAAGTTCAGATGGCCTAATAGGGAAAGGAGTTGACGCTTGGAGAGGATAGAGGAGGAGACGAAAGACTGAGAGATTTCGCAGATGCGAGACAGCTTATCGGCTGGGAGAGAAGCTACCATTAATTCGGAATCTAGCAAGATGCCGAGAAACTCGAGCTTTTTGGCTGGGCCGATGGTTTTCTCCTTAGACAAGGGAACTCCGACCTGGTGGAACACGCGCTGCAGAGTGGCCAGGGAAGGACCGGGGGAGGCGGAGGGAGGATCGATGACGAGAAAGTCATCCAACAAGTGGAGAACCCAAGGGAGTTTGTAGACGTTAAGGAGAACCCAGCACAGGGCTTCGGAGAGTTTGTTAAAGAGGCAAGGACTGCTCCTGCATCCGAATGTGAGCCTTACTGCAAAGTAAAAATGGCTATCCCACTTGGCTCCCAGCATATGCCACTGCGAGGGGTGGACTGGGATGACTTTAAAGGCATTGGTGATGTCGGCTTTGGCTAGCCAGGCACCTTGACCTGCTACTTTAATCAGGGAGATGGCGTGATCGACTGAGGCATAGAAGAGCGAGAATGGAAGCTTGGGAATAAGAGAGTTAATACTCGGATGCGGGCCGGAATGCGGCGCTGAGAGATCGAGAATGAGGCGTTTTTTCCCAGAGTACTTGCGAGTGGCTATGCCTAGCGGGCTGACACGGAAGGTGGGGAAAGGAGGAGATTTAAAGGGACCTATCATATACCGCCGGGAAATTTCTCGATTGAGCAATTGGGTAACCACCTCTGGCTCGGAGAGCGCTGACCGGAGGTTAGGGCAGACTAAGGATAGAGATGGAGGGGAGGAAACGCCTATGTGGAAACCTCGGGATAGCCCGGAAAGAAGGAAGTTGACGAAGGGACGGTCTGGGTGCTGGCTTAGAAGAGAAGCTAAGGCGGGGACGATTATGGGGTGGATAGAGAATGGGAAATCAGGATCTGGATGCCGGGCGGCCCTTGAAGGACGGGCGACGAGGGCAAACGGACTTGGGATGTGCGTCCCTGCAAAGACTGCA
Source organism: Poecilia mexicana (assembly GCF_051168715.1). Taxonomy (NCBI): domain Eukaryota; kingdom Metazoa; phylum Chordata; class Actinopteri; order Cyprinodontiformes; family Poeciliidae; genus Poecilia; species Poecilia mexicana. The sequence continues at coordinate 1,487,950 of NW_028263379.1, read as the reverse complement.
GATATGGAGAAAAGCACACGTTGGAAATGAACAAAAACTTTCGTTGAAATTATTGCAAATAGGCTTATTATTAAAGACCTGCACTCTCCTTCCGCGGTTATCGGGAAACTGGTTGTAGGATGGGGCCGGCAGACGAGGCCGGAGTGCAGGGGCGACCTGAAAGGGGACGGATGGGCAGAGCGAACTCTGGTGGCCTACGGTGCCGCAGGAGAAACAGGAGCCTGCCTGGGTGAGCATGATAAGGATTTCGGTATCGAGAACGGACCAATCTAAGCGCAAACCGGATTGTGAAAGAACTGCGGCAGCTTTAGAGGCAAAGGCTTTGCGATAGTGGTAAAAAACGGAACGACCGTACATGAGATGGAGATCTGCGATGATGGACAAATACGCGTCTAGCTCGGTTCTTCTATCGGGATAGACGGAACAGATGACGTCTCTGAAAAGACTAAA